>NC_064925.1:47677615-47977615 GCF_023897955.1 Schistocerca gregaria
CCGGTGGACCAGTAGCTTGAATCCGATGCACCAAAGCACTTTTTGTGTAACTCCTGAAGCTTCCTAGTGAGAATATAACCCCGACACTTTGTCGCAATTCAGAACTTTTGTCTCCAAGCTCACTTATCTGCAAGGTCAGAAGTCGAACCATGGAGCATCACCTGGTGGACCAGTACTTTAAATACGATGCACCAAAGCAAGTTTACTGTAACTCTCGAATCTTCCTCGTGAGAATGTATACCGAAATTTCATCGCAATTCAGAACTTTTGTCTCCAAGCATACTTATCAGCAGGTCAGCAGTGGAACCATGGAGTATCACCTGGTGCACCATTAGCTTAAATCCGATGCAACAAAGCAAATTTACTGTAACTCTCGAAGCTTCCTACTGAGAATGTATACCGAAATTTCATCGCAATTCAGAACTTTTGTCTCCAAGCCTACTTATCAGCAGGTCAGCAGTGGAACCATGGAGTATCACCTGGTGCAACAGTAGCTTAAATCCGATACACCAAAGCAAGTTTACTATAACTCTAGAAGCTTCCTACTGAGAATGTAAAACCGAAATTTCGTCGCAATTCAGAACTTTAGTCTCCAAACCCTTCTTATCTGCAAGGTCAGCAACAGAACAATGGAACATCACCTGGTTTATAAGTAGTTGAAATCCAATGCACCTAACCAAGATTACTGTAGCGCTGTAACCTTCATAGTGAGAATGTAACCCAGATAATTCCTGTCAATTCAGAACTTTAGTCTGCAATCTATTTTATCTGCAAGTTCAGCAGTGGAAACATGGAGCATCAACTGGTTTACCTGTAGTTAAAATCCGATGCACCAAAGCAAATTTACTGAAAATCTCGAAGCTTCCTAATGAGAATGTAACCCAGAAATTTCGTTGCAATTCAGAGCCTTAGTCTCCAAGCCTACTTATCTGCAAGGTCAGCAGAGGAACCATTAAGCATTACCTGGTGGACCAGTAGCTTAAATCCGATTCACCAAACCAAGGTTACTGTAACTCTTGAAGCTTCCTAGTGAGAATACAACCCAGAAATACGTCGCAATTCAGAACTATACTCCACAAGCCTACTTATATGCAAGGTCAGCAGTGGAACCATGGAACATCGTCTTGTGGACCAGTAGCTTAAATCCGATGCACCAAAGCAAGTTTACTGTGATTCTCCAAACATATTAGTGAGAATATATTAGAGAAAATTCGTCGCAATTTAGAAAATTTAGCCTCCAAGCCTACTTATCTGCAAGTTCAGCTGTGGATAAATGGAGCAGCACCTGGTGGACCAGTAGCTTAAATCCGATGCACCAAAGCAAGTTTACGGTAGCTCTCGAAGCTTCCTAGTGACAATGTAACCCAGAAATGTCGTCGCAATTCAGAACTTTAGTCTCCAAGCCTATGCATCTGCTAGGTCAGCAGTGGAACCGTAGAGCATCCCCAGTTGGACCAGTAGCTTAAACCCGATTCACCAAAGCAAGTTTACTGTAACTCTCGAAGCTTCCTAGTGAGAATATAACCCAAAAATTTCATCGCTATTCTGAAATTTATTCTCCAAGCCTACGTATCTGCAAGGTCAGCAATGGAAACATGGAGCATCACCTGGTGGACCAGTAGCTTAAATCCGATGCGCCAAAGCAAGTTTACTGTACCTTTCGAAGCTTCCTAGTGAGAATATAACCCAAAAATTTCGTCGCAATTCAGAACTTTAGTGTGCAAGCCTCCTTAACTCCATGGTTAGCAGTGGAACCATGGAGCGTCACCTGTTGGACCAGTAACTTAAATCTGATGCACCAATGCAAGTTTACTGTAACACTCGAAGCTTCCTGGTGAGAATATAATCCAATAATCTGGTGGCCCTTTCGCTTATATCCGATGCACCAAAGCAAGTCAACTGTAACTCTGTAAGGTTCCTAGTGAGAATGTAATCCAGAAATTTCCTGGCAATTCAGAACTTTGGTCTGCAATCCCACTTATCTGCAAGAACAGCAGTGGAACCATGGTGCATCATCTGGTGGAACAGTAGCTTAAATCCGATGCACCAAAGCAAGTTTACTGTAGCTCACGATGTTTCCGAGAGAGAATGTGACCCAGAAATTTCGTCGCAATTTAGAACACAAGTCTGGAAGCCTACTTAAATACCAGGTCAGCAGAGGAACCATGGAGAATCACCTGGTGCACCATTAGCTTAAATCCGATGCAACAAAGCAATTTTACTGTAACTATCGAAGCTTCCTACTGAGAATGTATACCGAAATTTCATCGCAATTCAGAACTTTTGTCTCCAAGCATACTTATCAGCAGGTCAGCAGTGGAACCATGGAGTATCACCTGGTGCACCATTAGCTTAAATCCGATGCAACAAAGCAAGTTTACTGTAACTCTCGAAGCTTCCTACTGAGAATGTATACCGAAATTTCATCGCAATTCAGAACTTTTGTCTCCAAGCCTACTTATCAGCAGGTCAGCAGTGGAACCATGGAGTATCACCTGGTGCAACAGTAGCTTAAATCCGATACACCAAAGCAAGTTTACTATAACTCTAGAAGCTTCCTACTGAGAATGTAAAACCGAAATTTCGTCGCAATTCAGAACTTTAGTCTCCAAACCCTTCTTATCTGCAAGGTCAGCAACAGAACCATGGAGCATCACCTGGTTTAAAAGTAGTTGAAATCCAATGCACCAAAGCAAGTTTACTGTAACTCTCGAGCTTCCTACTGAGAATGTAAACCCGAAATTTGGTCTCAATTCATAATTTTAGTCTCCAAGCCTACTTATCTGCAAGGTCAGCAGTGGAACCATTGAGCATTACTTGGTGGACCAATAGCGTAAATCCGATGCACCAATGCAAGTTTACTTTAACACTCGAAACTTTCTAGTGAGAATATAATCTAGAAATCTGGAGGCGCTTTCGCTTAAATCCAATACAACAAAGCTAGTTTACTGTAAATCTGTAAGCTTCCTAGTGAGAATGTAACCCAGAAATATCCTGGCAATTCAGAACATTAGTCTCCAATCCCACTTATCTGGAAGAACAGCAATGGAACCATGGTGCACCACCTGGTGGACCAGTAGCTTAAATCCGATGCACCAAAGCAAGTATACTGTAACTCTTGAAGCTCCCTAGTTAGAGTACACTCCTGGAAATTTAAATAAGAACACCGTGAATTCATTGTCCCAGGAAGGGGAAACTTTATTGACACATTCCTGGGGTCAGATACATCACATGATCACACTGACAGAACCACAGGCACATAGACACAGGCAACAGAGCATGCACAATGTCGGCACTAGTACAGTGTATATCCACCTTTGGCAGCAATGCAGGCTGCTATTCTCCCATGGAGACGATCATAGAGATGCTGGATGTAGTCCTGTGGAACGGCTTGCCACGCCATTTCCAGCTGGCGCCTCATTTGGACCAGCGTTCGTGCTGGACGTGCAGACCGCGTGAGACGACGCTTCATCCAGTCCCAAACATGCTCAATGGGGGACAGATCCGGAGATCTTGCTGGCCAGGGTAGTTGACATACACCTTCTAGAGCACGTTGGGTGGCACTGGATACATGCGGACGTGCATTGTCCTGTTGGAACAGCAAGTTCCTTTGCCGGTCTAGGAATGGTAGAACGGTGGGTTCTATGACGGTTTGGATGTACCGTGCACTATTCAGCGTCCCCTCGACGATCACCAGAGGTGTACGGCCAGTGTAGGAGATCGCTCCCCACACCATGATGCCGGGTGTTGGCCCTGTGTGCCTCGGTCGCATGCAGTCCTGATTGTGGCGCTCAACTGCACGGCGCCAAACACACATACGACCATCATTGGCACCAAGGCAGAAGCGACTCTCATTGCTGAAGACGACACGTCTCCATTCGACCCTCCATTGACGCCTGTCGCGACACCACTGGAGGCGGGCTGCACGATGTTGGGGCGTGAGCGGAAGACGGCCTAACGGTGTGCGGGACCATAGCGCAGCTTCATGGAGGCGGTTGCGAATGGTCCTCACCGATACCCCAGGAGCAACAGTGTCCCTAATTAGCTGGTAATTGGCGGTGCGGTCCCCTACGGCACTGCGTAGGATCCCACGGTCTTGGCGTGCATCCGTGCGTCGCTGCGGTCCGGTCCCAGGTCGACGGGCACGTGCACCTTCCGCCGACCACTGGCGACAACATCGATGTACTGTGGAGACCTCACGCCCCACGTGTTGAGCAATTCGGCGGTACATCCACCCGGCCTCCCGCATGCCCACTATACGCCCTCGCTCAAAGTCCGTCAACTGCACATACGGTTCACGTCCACAATGTCGCGGCATGCTTCCAGTGTTAATGACTGCGATGGAGCTCCGTATGCCACGGCAAACTGGCTGACACTGACGGCGGCGGTGCACAAATGCTGCGCAGCTAGCGCCATTCGACGGCCAACACCACGGTTCCTGGTGTGTCCGCTGTGCCGTGCGTGTGATCATTGCGTGTACAACATTCTCGCACTGTCCGGAGCAAGTATAGTGGGTCTGACACACTGGTGTCAATGTGTTCTTTTTTCTATTCCCAGGAGTGTATATTCCAGAACTTTCATAATATAATGCAGAAATCTGGTGTCCCTTTCGCTTAATTCCGATGCACCAAAGCAAGTTTACGGTAACTCTCGAAGCTTCCTACTGAGTATGTAAAGCCGAAATTTCGTCGCAAATCACAACATCAGTCTCCAAACCTATTTATCTTCAAGGTCAGCAGTGGAACCATGGAGCATCACCTGGTGGACCATTAACTGAAATCCGAAGCTCCAAAGCAAGTTTACTGTAACTCTCGAAGCTTCCTACAGAGAATGTAATCCAGATATTTCGTCACAATTCAGAACTTTAGTCTACAAGCCTACTTACCTGCAACGTCAGCAGGGGATCCATTGGGCATCACCTGGTGGACCAGCAGCTTAAATCAGATGCACCAAAGCAAGTTTACTGTAACCCTCGAAGCTTCCTAGTGAGAATATAACCCAGAAATTTCGTCGCAATTCTGAACTTTGCCTCCAAGCCTACCTATGTGCAAGGTCAGCAGTATAACCATGGAGCATCAGCTGGTGGACCAGTAGCTTAAATCCGATGCACCAAAGCAACTTCAGTGTAACTCGCCAAATTTCCTAGTGAGAATATATTAGAGAAATTTCGTCGCAATTCAAAGCTTTAGTCTCCAAGATTACTTATCTGCAAGCTCAGCAGTGGATATATGGAGCATCACCTGGTAGACCAGTAGCGCGAATCCGATACTCCTAAGCCAGTTTACTAAAAATCTCGAAGCTTCGTAGCGAGAATGTAACCCAGACATTTCGTCGCAATTTAGAACTTTAGTCTCCAAGCCTACATAAGTGCGAGGTTAGCAGTTTAACCATAGAGCATCACCTGTGGGTCCATTATCTGAAATCCGTTGCACCAAAGCAAGTTTACTGTGACTCTTGAAACTTCCTAGTGACAATATAACACAGAAATTTCGTCGCAATTCAGAACTTTAGTGTCCAAGCCTACATATCTTCAAGGTCGCAAGTGGAACCATGGAACATCACCTGGTGGACAAGTATATTAAATCCGATGCACCAAAGCAAGTTTACTGTAACTCTCCAAACTTCCTAGTGAAAATATATTAAAGAAATTTCGTCGCAATTCAGAACTTTTGTCTCCAAGCCTACTTATCTGCAAGGTCAGCAGAGGAAATACGTAGCATCATCTGGTGGACCAGTAGTTTAAACCGGATGCACCAAAGGATGTTCACTGTAGCTCTCGAAGGTTCCTAGTGTGATTGTAACCCAGAAATTTCGTCGCATTTCAGAACTTTAGTGTCCTAGCCCACTTATCTGCTACGTCAGCTGTGGAACCATGGAGCATCACCTGGTGGACCAGTAGCTTAAAACCGATGCACCAAAGCAAGTTTACAGTAACTCTTGAAGCTTTCTAGTGAGAATGTAACCCAGCAATTTCGTTGCAATTCAGAACTTTAGTTTCCAAGCCTACTTATCTGCAAGGGCAGCAGTGGAACCATGGGGCATCGTCTGGTGGACCAGTAGCTTAAATCCGATGCACCAAAGCAACTTTACTGTAACTCTCAAAATTTCCTAGTCAGAATATATTACAGAAATTTCGTCGCAATTCAGAACTTTAGTCTCCAAGATTACTTATCTGCAAGATCAGCAGTGGATAAATGGAGCATCTCCTAGTGAATCAGTAGCTTAAATCCGTTGCACCAAAGCAAGTTGACTGTAGCTCTCGAAGTTTCCTAGTGAGAATGTAACCCAGAAATTTTGTCGCAATTCTGAACTTTAGTCTCCAAGCCTACTTATGTGCGAAGTCAGCACTGGAACCATGGAGCATCACCTGGTGTACCAGTAGCTTAAATCCGATGCACCAACGCCAATTTACTGTAACTCTCGATGCTTCCTAGTCAGAATATAATCCAGAAATTTCGGCGCAATTCAGAACTTTAGTCTCCAAGCCTACTTACCTGCAAGGTTAGCACTGGAACAATGGAGCCTCACCTGTTGGACCAGTAACTAATATCCGATGCACCAAAGTAAGCTTACCTTAACTCTCGATGCTTCCTAGTAAGAATATAATCCAGAAATTTCGGCGCAATTCAGAACTTTAGTCTTCAAGCCTACTTATCTGCAACGTCAGCAGTGGATCCATTGAGCATCACCTGGTGGACCAGTAGCCTAAATCCGATGCACCAAAGCAAGTATACTGTAACTCTCTAAACTTCCTAGTGAGAATGTAACTCAGATATTTCCTCGCAATTTAGTACTTTAGTCTGTAAGCCTTCTTATCTGCAAGCCCAGCCGGGGAAACAATGGAGCATCAACTAATGGACAAGTAGCTTAAATCCGATGCACCAAAGCAAGTTTACTGTAAGTCTCGACACTTCCTAGTGAGAATGTAATCCAGAAATTTTCTCGCAATTCCGAACTTAAGTCTCCAACAATACTTAGTTGCAGGGTCAGCAGTGGAACCATGGAGCATGAGCTGGTGGACCAGTAGCGCAAATCCGATGCTGCAAAGCTAGTTTACTCAAAATCTCGAAACTTCCTGGTGAGAAGTAACCCAGAAATTTCATCGCAATTCAGAACTTTAGTCTCGAAGCCTACCTATCTAAACCCGATGCACCAAAGCAAGTTTACTGTAACTCTCGAAGCTTCCTAGTGAGAATGCAACGAAGAAATTTCGTCGCAATACAGAACTTTTGTCTCCAAGCCTACTTACCTGCAAGGTCAGCAGTGGAACCATGGAGCGACACCTGGTGGACCTGTAACAGAATCCTATGCACGAAAGCATGTTTACTGTAACTATCGATACTTCCAGGTGATAATATAATCCAGAAATGTCGTCGTAATTCCGAACTTTAGTCTCCAAGACTACTGATCTGCAACATCAGCAGTGGATCCATTTAGCTTCAACTGATGGACCTGTAGCTTAAATCCGATGCATTAAAGCAAGTTTAATCTGTCTCTCGACGCTACCTACTGAGAAAGTCACACAGAAATTTCGTTGCAATTTTGAACTTTAGTCTCCAAGCCAACTCATCTGCTACGTCAACAATGGGACCATGGAGCATCATCTGGTGCACCAGTAGCTTAACTCCGATGTACCAAAGCAAGTTTACTGTAACTCTCGAAGCTTCCTAGTGAGAATATAACACAGAAATTACGTCGCAATTCAGAACTTTATTGTCCAAGACTACTTATCTGCAAGGTCAGCAATGGGACCATGGAGCATCATCTGGTGGACCAGTAGCGAAAATCCGATGTACCAAAGCAAGTTTACTGTAAGTCTCGAAGCTTGCTAATGAGTTTGCAAACTCGAAATTTCGTCGCAATTCAGGACATTAGTCTCCAAGCCTACGTATTTGAAAGGTCAGCCGTGAAACCATGGAGCATCACCTGGTGGACTAGTAGCTTAAATCCGATGTACCAAAGCAAATTTACTGTAACTCTCGAAGCTTCCTAGTGAGAATATAACACAGAAATTTCGTCGCAATTAAGAACTGTTGTTTCCAATCCTACTTATCGGCAAGGTCAGCAGTGGAACTATTGAGCATCAATTATTCAAACCGTATCTTAAATCCGATGCACCAAATGTCGTTTACTGTAACTCTCGAAGCTTTCTAGTGAGAATGTAACCCAGGTATTTCGTCGAAATTTAGAACTTTAGACTCCAAGCCTACTTATCTGCAGGGTGAGCAGTGAAACCTTGTTGAATCACCTGGTGGACCATCAGTCTAAATCAGATGCACCAGAGGAAGTTTACTGTAACTCTCGAACCTTCCTAGTGATAATGTAACCCAGAGAGGTTGGTCGCAATTTAGAACATAAGTCTCCATGACTATTTAAATCGAAGGTTAGCAGTGGAACCATGGAGCATCACCTGGTGCACCGGTAGCTTAAATCCGATGCACAAAAGCAAGTTCACTGTAAATCTCGAAGCTTCCTAGTGAGAATGTAACCCAGAAACATCGTCGCAATTCTGAACATTAGTCTCCAAGCCTACTTATCTGCAAATTCAGTAGTGCATGTGTGGAGCATCACCTGGTGGACCAGTAGCTTAAATCCGATGCACTATAGCAAGTTCACTGTAGCTCTCAAAGCTACCTAGTGAGAACGTAACCCAGAAATTTCGTCGCTATTCAGAACTTTATTGTCCAAGCTTACTTATCTGCAAGGTGTCAAATGGAACCATGGAGCATAACCTGGTGGACCAGTAGCTTAAACCCGATGTACAAAAGCAAGTTTAGTGTAACTCTCGAAGCTTCCTAGTGAGAATATAACACAGAAAATTTGTCGCAATTCAGAACTTTAGTGTCCAAGTCTACTTATCTGCAAGGTCAGCAGTGGAACCAAGGAGAATCACCTGGTGGACCAGTGGCGTAAGTCAGCTGCACCAAAGCCAATTTACTGTAAATCTCCAAACTTCCTAGTGAGAATATATTAGTGAAATGTCGTCGCTATTCAGAACTTTAGTCTCCATACCTATTTATCTGCAAGGTCAGCAGTTGATATATGGAGCATCACCTGGTGAACGAGTAGTTTAAATCCGATGCACCAAGGCAAGTTCACTGTAGCTCTCGAGGCTTAATAGTGAGATGTAACCCAGAAATTTTGTCGCAAATCCGAACTTTAGTCTCCAAGCCTATTCACCTGCAAGGTCAGCAGAGGAACCATGGTGCTTTACCTGGTGGACCAGTAGCATAAATCCGATGCACTAAAGCAAGTTTACTGTAACTCTTGAATTTTTCTAGTGAGAATATGAAGCAGAAAGTTTGTTTTAATTCAGATATTTCCTCTAAAAGCCTACTTAAATGCAAGGTCAGCAGTGAAACAATGGAACATCAACTGGTGGTCCTATAGCTTATATCCGATGCACCAAAGCAAGTTTACTATAGCTCTCGATGCTTCCTAGTGATAATGTAACCCAGAGAGTTCGTCGCAATTTAGAACATAAGTCTCCAAGTCAACTTAACTGCAAGGTCAGCAGTGGAACCATATAACATTATCTGGTGGAACAGTAGCTTAAATCCGATGCAGCAAAACAAGTTTACTGTAGCTCTCCAAACTTCCTATTGAGAATATATTAGAGACATTTCGTCGCAATTCAGAACTTTAGTCTCCAATCCTACTTATATGCAAAGTCACCAGTGGAACCATGGATCATCACCTGGTGGACCAGTAGCTCAAATCCGATGCACCAAAGCAAGTTTACTGTAATTCTCGAAGCCTCCTAATGAGAATATAAACCAGAAATTTCGTCGCAATTATGAACTTTAGTCTCCTGGCCTATCTATCTGCAGGGTCAGCAGTGAAACTATAGAGGATCAACTGGTTGTCCAATAGCTAAAATCCGATGTACCAAAAAAAGTTTACTACAGCTCTCGAAGCTTCCTGGTGAGAATGTAACCCAGAAATTTCGTCGCAATTCAGAACTTTTGTCTCCAAGCTTACTTATCTTCAAGGTCAGCAGTGGACCCTGGAGCATCACATGGTGGAACATTAGCTTGAATCCGATGCACCAAAGCACTTTTACTGTATCTCTTGAAGCTTCCTAGTGAGAATATAACCCAGTTATTTCGTCGCAATTCAGAACTTTATTCTCCAAACCTACTAATCTGCAAGATCAGCAGTGGAACCATAGCGCAACACCTAGTGGACCAGTAGATTAAATCCGATGCACCAAACTAAGTTTACTGTGACTCTCCATACTTATTAGTGAGAATATATTAGAGAAAATTCGACGCAATTTAGAATTTTAGCCTCCAAGCCTACGTATCTGCAAGGTCAGCAGTGGAACCGTAGAGCATCACCTGTTGGACCAGTAGCTTAAACTCGATTCACCAAAGCAAGTTAACTGTAACTCTCGAAGCTTCCTAGTGAGAATATAACCCAGACATTTCATCGCAATTCTGAAATTTAGTATCCAAGCCTACGTATCTGCAAGTTCAGCAGTCGATATATGGAGCATCACCTGGTGGACCAGTAGCTTAAATCCGATGCACCAAAGCAAGTTTACTGTAACTTTCGAAGCTTCCTAGTGAAATTTAGACCAAAAATTTCGTCGCAATTTTGAACTTTAGTGACCAAGGCTACTTACCTCCAATGTTAGCAGTGGAACCATGGAGCGTCACCTGGTGGACCAGTAACTTAAATCCAATGCACCAATGCATGTTTTCTGTAACACTCGAAGCTTCCTGGTGAGAATATAGTCCAGAAGTCTGTGGCACTTTCGCTTACATCCGATTCACCAAAGCAACTTAACTGTAACTCTGTAAGCTTCCTAGTGAGAATGTAACCCAGAAATTTCCTGGCAATACAGAGCTTTAGTCTACAATCCCACTTATCTGCAAGAACAGCAGTGGAACCATGGTGCATCACCTGGTGGAACAGTAGCTTAAATCCGATGGACCAAAGCAAGTTTACTGTAACTCTTGAAGCTTCCTAGTTAGAATATAACCCAGAAATTTCATCGCAATTCAGAACTTTAGTCTTCAAGCCTACTTAAATACAAGCTCAGCAGTGGATACATGGAGCATCACTTGGTTGTCCAATAGCTTAAATCCAATGCACCAAAGCAAGTTTACAGTAGCTCTCAAAGCTTCCTAGTGAGAATATAACCCAAAAATTTCGTCGCAATTCAGAACTTTAGTGTCCAAGCCTCCTTACCTCCAAGGTTAGCAGTGGAACCATGGAGCGTCACGTGGTGGACCAGTAACTTAAATCCGATGCACCAAAGCAAGTTAACTGTAACTCTGTAAGCTTCCTAGTGAGAATGTAACCCTCAAATTTCCTGGCAATTCAGGACTTTAGTCTGCAATCCCACTTATCTGCAAGAACAGCTGTGGAACCATGGTGCATCACCTAGTGGAACAGTAGCTTAAATCCGATGCACCAAAGCAAGTTTACCGGAGCTCACGATGTTTCCTAGAGAGAATGTGACCCAGAAATTTCGTCGCAATTTAGAACACAAGTCTGGAAGCCTACTTAAATACCAGGTCAGCAGTGGAACAATGGAGAATCACCTGGTGCAACATTAGCTTAAATCAGATGCAACAAAGCAAGTTTACTGTAACTCTCGAAGCTTCCTAGTGAGAATGTAACGCAGAAAGTTCGTCACAGTTCAGAACTTTAGTCTCCAAGCCTACTTATCTGCAGGTCAGCAGTGGAACCATGGAGTATAACCTGGTGCACCAGTAGCTTAAATCCGATACACCAAAGCAAGTTTACTATAACTCTAGAAACTTCCTACTGAGAATGTAAAACCGAAATTTCGTCGCAATTCAGAACTTTAGTGTCCAAACCCTTCTTATCTGCAAGGTCAGCAATGGAACCATGGAGCATCACGTGGTTTAAAAGTAGTTGAACTCCGATGCACCAAAGCAAGTTTACTGTAACTCTCGAGCTTCCTACTGAGAATGTAAACACGAAATTTTGTCTCAATTCAGAATTTTAGTCTCCAAGCCTACTTATCTGCAAGGTCAGCAGTGGAACCATTGAGCATTACCTGGTGGACCAGTATCTTAAATCCGATGCACCAAACCAAGTTTACTGTAACTCTCCAAACTTCCTAGTGAGAATATATTAGAGTAATTTCGTCGCAATTCTGAATTTTCGTGTCCAAGCCTACTTATCTGCAAGTTCAGCAGTGGATATATATAGCAGCACCTGGTGGACCAGTAGCTTAAATCAGGTGCAATAAAGCAAGTTTACTGTAGCTCTCGAAGCTTCCTAGTGAGAATGTAACCCAGAAATGTCGTCGCAATTCAGAACTTTAGTCTCCAAGCCTACATATCTGCAAGGTCAGCAGTGCAACCGTAGAGCATCATCTGTTAGACCAGTAGCTTAAAACCGATGCACCAAAGCAAGTTTACTGTTTCTCTCGAAGCTTCCCAGTGTGAATATCACCCAGAAATTTCATCGCAATTCTGAAATTTATTCTCCAAGACTGCGTATCTGCAAGGTCAGCAATGGAAACATTTAGCATAACCTGGTGGACCAGTACATTAAATCCGATGCACCAAAGCAAGTTTACTGTAACTCTCGACCTTCCTACTGAGAATGTAAACCTGAAATTTGGTCTCAATTCAGAATTTTAGTCTCCTAGCCTACTTATCTGCAAGGTCAGCAGTGGAACCATTGAGCATTACCTGGTGGACCAATAGCGTAAATCCGATGCACCAATGCAAGTTTACTGTAACACTCGAAACTTTCTAGTGAGAATATAATCCAGATATCTGGAGGCGCTTTCGCTTAAATCCAATACAACAAAGCTAGTTTACTGCAAATCTGTAAGTTTCCAAGTGAGATTGTAAACCAGAAATTTCCTGACAATTCAGAACTTGTGTCTCCAATCCCACTTATCAGCAAGAACAGCAATGGAACCATGGTGCATCACCTGGTGGACCAGTAGCTTAAATCTGATGCACCAAAGCAAGTGTACTGTAACTCTTGAAGCTCCCTAGTTAGAGTACACTCCTGGAAATTGAAATAAGAACACCACGAATTCATTGTCCCAGGAAGGGGGAACTTTATTGACACATTCCTGGGGTCAGATACATCATATGATCACACTGACAGAACCACAGGCACATAGACACAGGCAACAGAGCATGCACAATGTCGGCACTAGTACAGTGTATATCCACATTTCGCAGCAATGCAGGCTGCTGTTCTCCCATGGAGACGATCATAGAGATGCTGGATGTAATCCTGTGGAACGGCTTGCCTTGCCATTTCCACCTGGCGCCTCATTTAGACCAGCGTTCGTGCTGGACGTGCAGACCGCGTGAGATGACGCTTCATCCAGTCCCAAACATGCTCAATGGGGGACAGATCCGGAGATCTAGCTGGCCAGGGTAGTTGACTTACACCTTCTAGAGCACTTTGGGTGGCACGGGATACATGCAGACGCGCATTGTCCTGTTGGAACAGCAAGTTCCTTTGCCGGTCTAGGAATGGTAGAACGGTGGGTTCTATGACGGTTTGGATGTACTGTGCACTATTCAGTGTCCCCTCGACGATCACCAAAGGTGTACGGCCAGTGTAGGAGATCGCTCCCCACACCATGATGCCGGGTGTTGGCCCTGTGTGCCTCGGTTGCATGCAGTCCTGATTGTGGCGCTCACCTGCACGGCGCCAAACACACATACGACCATCATTGGCACCAAGGCAGAAGCGACTCTCATCGCTGAAGACGACACGTCTCCATTCGTCCCTCCATTCACACCTGTCGCGACACCACTGGAGGCGGGCTGCACGATGTTGGGGCGTGAGCAGAAGAGGCCTAACGGTGTGAGGGGCCGTAGCGCAGCTTCATGGACGCGGTTATGAATGGCTCTCGCCGATACCCCAGGAGCAACAGTGTCCCTAATTTGCTGGGAAGTGGCGGTGCGGTCCCCTACGGCACTGCGTATGATCCCACGGTCTTGGCGTGCATCCGTGCGTCGCTGCGGTCCGGTCCCAGGTCGACGGGCACGTGCACCTTCCGCCAACCACTGGCGACAACATCGATGTACTGTGGAGACCTCACGCCCCACGTGTTGAGCAATTCGGCGGTACATCCACCCGGCCTCCTGCATGCCCACTATACGCCCTCGCTCAAAGTCCGTCAACTGCACATACGGTTCACGTCCACGATGTCGCGGCATGCTACCAGTGTTAAAGACTGCGATGGAGCTCCGTATGCGACGGCAAACTGGCTGACACTGACGGCGGCGGTGCACAAATGCTGCGCAGCTAGCGCCATTCGACGGCCAACACCACGGTTCCTGGTGTGTCTGCTGTGCCGCGCATGTGATCATTGCTTGTACAGCATTCTCGCAGTGTCCGGAGCAAGTATGGTTTGTCTGACACACTGGTGTCAATGTGTTCTTCTTTCCATTTCCTGGAATGTATATCCCAGAAATTTCATCGCAATTCTGAACTTTAGTCTTCAAGCCTACTTAAATGCAAGGTCAGCAGTGGATACATGGAGCATCACTGGTGGTCCAATAGGTTAAAGCCAATGCACCAAAGTAAGTTTACTATATTTCTCGATGTTTCCCAGTGAGAATAAAACCCAGAAATTTCGACGAAATTCAGAACTTTTGTCTCAAAACCTACTTATCTGCAAGGTCAGCAGAGGAACGGTAGAGCATCACTAGTTGGACAAATAGCTTAAACCCGATGCACCAAAGCAAGTTCACTGTAACTCTCGAAACTTCCTAGTAAGATTATAACCCAGACATTTCACTGCGATTCTGAAATTTAGTTCCCCAGAATACTTATCTACAAGGTCAGCAGTGGACACATGGTGCACCACCTGGTGGACCAGTAGCGTAAATCGATTCACCAAAGTTAATTTACTAAGAATCTCGAAGCTTCCTAGTGAGAATGTAACCCAGAAATTTCATAGCAATTCATAACTTTAGTCCCAAATCTACTTACCTCCAAGGTTAGTAGTGGAACCATGGAGCGTCACCTGATGGTCCGGTAACTTAACTCTGATGCTGCAATGCAAGTTTACTGTAACACTCGGAGCTTCCTAGTGAGATTACAACCCAGAAATATCGTCGCAATTCAGGACTACAGGCAACAAGCCTACTTATCTCCAAGGTCAGCAGTCGAACAATGGAACATCATCTGGTGGACCAGTAGCTTAAATCCGATGCACCAAAGCTAGTTTCCTGTGACTCTCCAAACTTCCTAGTGAGAATATTTAAAAAATATTTCGTCGCAATTCAGAATTTTAGTCTCCAAAGATACTTATCTGCAAGGTCTGCAGTGGATATATGTAGCAGCACCTGGTGAACCAGTAGCTTAAATCCGATGCACCAAAGCAAGTTAACTGTAACTGTAAGCTTCCTAGTGAGAATGTAACCCACAAATTTCCTGGCAATTCAGGACTTTAGTCTGCAATCCCACTTATCTGCAAGAACAGCAGTGGAACCATGGTGCATCACCTAGTGGAACAGTAGCTTAAATCCGATGCACCAAAGCAACTTTACTGGAGCTCACGATGTTTCCTAGAGAGAATGTGAACCAGAAATTTCGTCGCAATTCAGAACACAAGTCTGGAAGCCTACTTAAATACCAGGTCAGCAGTGGAACAATGGAGAATCATCTGGTGCACCATTAGCTTAAATCAGATGCAACAAAGCAAGTTTACTGTAACTCTCGAAGCTTCGTACTGAGAATGTATACAGAAATTACATCGCAATTCAGAACTTTTGTCTCCAAGCCTACTTATCTGCAGGTCAGCAATGGAACCATGGAGCATCACGTGGTTTAAAAGTAGTTGAACTCCGATGCCGCAAAGCAAGTTTACTGTAACTCTCGAGCTTCATACTGAGAATGTAAACCCGAAATTTAGTCTCAATTCAGAATTTTAGTCTCCAAGCCTATTTATCTGCAAGGTCAGCAGTGGAACCATTGAGCATTACCTGGTGGACCAGTATCTTAAATCCGATGCACCAAAAAAAGTTTACTGTAACTCTCCAAACTTCCTAGTGAGAATATATTAGAGTAATTTCGTCGCAATTCTGAATTTTCGTGTCCAAGCCTACTTATCTGCAAGTTCAGCAGTGGATATATATATATATATAGCAGCACCTGGTGGACCAGTAGCTTAAATCAGGTGCAATATAGCATGTTTACTGTAGCTCTCGAAACTTCCTAGTGAGATTGTAACCCAGAAATGTTGTCGCAATTCAGAACTTTAGTCACCAAGCCTACATATCTGCAAGGTCAGCAGTGGAACCGTAGAGCATCATCTGTTAGACCAGTAGCTTAAAACCGATGCACCAAAGCAAGTTTACTGTTTCTCTCGAAGCTTCCCAGTGTGAATATCACCCAGAAATTTCATCGCAATTCGGAAATTTATTCTCCAAGACTGCTTATCTGCAAGGTCAGCAATGGAAACATTTAGCATAACCTGGTGGACCAGTACCTTAAATCCGATGCACCAAAGCACGTTTACTGTAACTCTCGAGCTTCCTACTGAGAATGTAAACCCGAAATTTGGTCTCAATTCAGAATTTTTGTCTCCAAGCCTACTTATCTGCAAGGTCAGCAGTGGAACCATTGAGCATTACCTGGTGGACCAATAGCGTAAATCCGATGCACCAATGCAAGTTTACTGTAACACTCGAAACTTTCTAGTGAGAATATAATCCAGAAATCTGGAGGCGCTTTCGCTTAAATCCAATACAACAAAGCAAGTTTACTGCAAATCTGTAAGTTTCCAAGTGAGAATGTAACCCAGAAATTTCCTGGCAATTCAGAACTTGAGTCTCCAATCCCACTTATCAGCAAGAACAGCAGTGGAACCATGGTGCATCACCTGGTGGACCAGTAGCTTAATTCTGATGCACCAAAGCAAGTATACTGTAACTCTTGAAGCTCCCTAGTTAGAGTACACTCCTGGAAATTGAAATAAGAACACCGTGAATTCATTGTCCCAGGAAGGGGAAACTTTATTGACAAATCCTGGGGTCAGATACATCACATGATCACACTGACAGAACCACAGGCACATAAACACAGGCAACAGAGCATGCACAAAGTCGGCACTAGTACAGTGTATATCCACCTTTCGCAGCAATGCAGGCTGCTATTCACCCATGGAGACGATCATAGAGGTGCTGGATGTAATCCTGTGGAACGGCTTGCCATGCCATTTCCACCTGGCGCCTCATTTAGACCAGCGTTCGTGCTGGACGTGCAGACCGCGTGAGACGACGCTTCATCCAGTCCCAAACATGCTCAATGGGGGACAGATCCGGAAATCTTGCTGGCCAGGGTAGTTGACTTACACCTTCTAGAGCACGTTGGGTGGCACGTGATACATGCAGACGCGCATTGTCCAGTTGGAACAGCAAGTTCCTTTGCCGGTCTAGGAATGGTAGA
Organism: Schistocerca gregaria; assembly: GCF_023897955.1. Classification (NCBI taxonomy): domain Eukaryota; kingdom Metazoa; phylum Arthropoda; class Insecta; order Orthoptera; family Acrididae; genus Schistocerca; species Schistocerca gregaria. The sequence continues at coordinate 47,695,031 of NC_064925.1, forward strand.
ACGGTGGGTTCTATAACGGTTTGGATGTACCGTGCACTATTCAGTGTCCCCTCGACGATCACCAAAGGTGTACGGCCAGTGTAGGAGATCGCTCCCCACACCATGATGCCGGGTGTTGGCCCTGTGTGCCTCGGTCGTATGCAGTCCTGATTGTGGCGCTCACCTGCACGGCGCCAAACACACATACGACCATCATTGGCACCAAGGCAGAAGCGACTCTCATCGCTGAAGACGACACGTCTCCATTCGTCCCTCCATTCACGCCTGTCGCGACACCACTGGAGGCGGGCTGCACGATGTTGGGGCGTGAGCAGAAGACGGCCTAACGGTGTGAGGGGCCGTAGCGCAGCTTCATGGACGCGGTTGCGAATGGTCCTCGCCGATACCCCAGGAGCAACAGTGTCCCTAATTTGATGGGAAGTGGCGGTGCGGTCCCCTACAGCACTGCATAGGATCCCACGGTCTTGGCGTGCATCCGTGCGTCGCTGCGGTCCGGTCCCAGGTCGACGGGCAAGTGCACCTTCCGCCAACCACTGGCGACAACATCGATGTACTGTGGAGACCTCACTTCCCACGTGTTGAGCAATTCGGCGGTACATCCACCCGGCCTCCTGCATGCCCACTATACGCCCTCGCTCAAAGTCCGTCAACTGCACATACGGTTCACGTCCACGATGTCGCGGCATGCTACCAGTGTTAAAGACTGCGATGGAGCTCCGTATGCGACGGCAAACTGGCTGACACTGACGGCGGCGGTGCACAAATGCTGCGGAGCTAGCGCCATTCGACGGCCACCACCACGGTTCCTGGTGTGTCCGCTGTGCCGCGCATGTGATCATTGCTTGTACAGCATTCTCGCAGTGTCCAGAGCAAGTATGGTGGGTCTGACACACTGGTGTCAATGTGTTCTTCTTTCCATTTCCAGGAGTGTATATCCCAGAAATTTCATCGCAATTCTGAACTTTAGTCTTCAAGCCTACTTAAACGCAAGGTCAGCAGTGGATACATGGAGCATCACCTGGTGGTCCAATAGGTTATAGCCAATGCACCAAAGTAAGTTTACTATAGCTCTCGATGTTTCCCAGTGAGAATAAAACCCAGAAATTTCGACGAAATTCAGAACTTTTGTCTCAAAACCTACTTATCTGCAAGGTCAACAGAGGAACTGTAGAGCATCACCATTTGGACAAATAGCTTAAACCCGATGCACCAAAGCAAGTTCACTGTAACTCTCGAAACTTCCTAGTAAGATTATAACCCAGACATTTCACTGCAATTCTGAAATTTAGTCCACAAGACTACTTATCTACAAGGTCAGCAGTGGACACATGGTGCATCACCTGGTGGACCTGTAGCGTAAATCCGATGCACCAAAGTTAATTTGATAAGAATCTCGAAGTTTCCTAGTGAGAATGTAACCCAGAAATTTCATAGCAATTCAGAACTTTAGTCCCAAATCTATTTACCTCCAAGGATAGCAGTGGAACCGCGGAGCGTCACCTGATGGTCCAGTAACTTAACTCCGATGCTGCAGTGCAAGTTTACTCTAACACTCGGAGCTTCCCAATTAGAATATAATGCAAAAATCTGGTGTCCCTTTCGCTTAATTCCGATGCACCAAAGCAAGTTTACTGTAACTCTTGAAGCTTGCTAGTTAGAATATAACCCAGAAATTTCATCGCAATTTTAAACTTTGGTCTTCAAGCCTATTTAAATGCAAGGTCACAAGTGGATCCATGGAACATCACCTGGTGTTCCAATAGCTTAAATCCAATGCACCAAAGCAAGTTTACTATAGCTCTCGAAGCTTCCTACTGAGAATGTAAAACCGAAATTTCGTCGCAATTCTGACCTTTAGTCTCCAAGACTACTATTCTGCAAGATCAGCAGTGGAACCATTGAGCATTTCCTGGTGGATCAGTAGCTTAAATCCGGTGCACCAAAGCACGTTTACTGTAACTCTCGAAGCTTCCTAGTGAGATTACAACCCAGAAATATCGTCGCAATTCAGGACTACAGGCGCCAAGCCTACTTATCTCCAAGGTCAGCAGGCGAACAATGGAACATCATCTGGTGGACCAGTAGCTTAAATCCGATGCACCAAAGCAAGTTTCCTGTGACTCTCCAAACTTCCTCGTGAGAATATTTAAAAGAAATTACGTCGCAATTCAGAATTTTAGTCTCCAAGGATACTTATCTGCAAGGTCCGCAGTGGATATATGGAGGAGCACCTGGTGAACCAGTAGCTTAAATCCGATGCACCAAAGCAAGTTCACTTTAGCTCTCGAAGCTTCTCGGTGAGTATGTAACCCAGAAATTTCGTCGCAATTCAGAACTTTAGTCTCCACGCATACTTATCTGCGAGGTCAGCAGTGAAACTGTAGAGCATCACGTGGTGGACGAGTAGCTTGAACCCGGTGCACCAAAGTAAGTTAAATGTAACTCTCGAAGCTTGATACTGGGAATATAACACAGAAATTTCGTCGCAATTCAGAACTTTAGTTTCCAAGCCCACTTATCTGCAAGGTCAGCAGTGGAACCATGGAGCATCACCTGGTGGACCAGTAGCGTAAATCCGATGCACCAAAGCTAGTTTACTAAAACTCTCGAAGCTTCCTTGTGAGAATGTAACCCATAAATTTCATCGCAATCCAGAACTTTAGTCTCCAATACCACTTATCTGCAAGAACAGCAGTCGAAGCATGGTGCATCACCTGGTGGACCAGTAGCTTAGATCCGATGCACCAAAGCAAGTTTACTGTAACTCTTGAAGCTTCCTATTTAGAATATAACCCAGAAATTTCATCGCAATTCAGAACTTTAGTGTCCAAGACTACTAATATGCAAGGTCAGATGTGGAATCATGGAGCATCACCTGGTGGACCAGTAGCGTAAATCCGATGCACCAAAGCTAGTTTACGAAACTCTCAAAGCAACATAGTGAGAATGTATCCCAGAAATTTCGTCGCAATTCAGATCTACAGTCTCCAAGCCTACTTACCTGCAAGGTCAGCACTAAAACCATTGAACGTCACGTGATGGACCAGTTACTAAAATCCGATGCACCAAAGCAAGTTTAATGTAACACTCGATGCTTCCTAGTGAGAATATTATCCAGAAATTTCGTCGCAATTCAGAACTTTAGTCTCCAACCCTACTTAAATGCAAGGTCAGCAGTGGAACCATGGAGCATCGCTTGTGCACCAGTAGCTTAATTCCGATGCACCTAAGCAAACTTACTGTATCCCTCGAAGCTTTCTACTGAGTATGTAAACCCGAAATTTCGTCACAAATCGGAACATTAGTCTCCAAACCTACTTATCTGCAAGGTCAGCAGTGCAACCATCTAGCATCACCTGGTGGAGCAGTAGCGCAAATCCAATGCTCCAAAGCCAGTTTACTAAAACTCTCGAAGCTTCCTTGCGAGAATGTGACCCAGACAATTAGTCGCAATTCCGAACTTTAGTCTCCAAGCCTACTTACCTCCAAAGGTCATTAGTGGAACCATGTAGCATCACCTGGTGGACCAGTAACTTAAATCCGAAGCACCAAAGCAAGTTTACTGTAACTTTCGAAGCTTCCTAGTGAGAATGTTATCCAGAAATTAGGTCGCAATGCAGAACTTTAGTCTGCAAGCCTACTTATGTGCAATTTCAGCAGTGGATATATATAGCATCACCTGGTGGACCAGTAGCTTAAATCCGACGCACCAAAGCAAGTTTACTGTAGGTCTCGAAGCTTCCTACCTAGAATGTAAACCCGGAATTTCGTCGCAATTCAGAACTTTCGTCTCCAAGGCTACTTATCTGGAAGGTCAGCAGTGCAACCATGGAGCATCAACTGGTGGACCAGTAGCTTTAATCCGATGCACCAAAGCAAGTTTACTGTAACTATCGAAACTTCCTAGTGAGAATGCAACGCAGAAATTTCGTCACAATTCAGAACTTTAGTCTCTAAGCCTACTTATCTGCAAGGTCAACAGTGGAACCATGGAGCAGCACCTGGTGAACCAGTAGCTGGAATCCGTTGCACCAAAGCAAGTTTACTGTAACTTTCGAAGCTTCCTAGTGAGAAAATAACCCAGAAATTTCGTTCCAATTCAGAACTTTAGTATCCATGCCAACAGAAATGCAAGGTCAGCAGTTAAACAATGAAGCATCACCTGGTGGTCCAATAGCTGAAATCCGATACACCAAAGCAAGTTAACTATAGCTCTCGAAGCTTCCTAGTGAGAAAGTAACCCAGAAATTTCGATGCAAATTAGAACATAAGTCTCCAAGCCTACGGTAATGCAAGGTTAGCAGTGGAACCATGGAGCACCTCCTTGTGTACCAGTTGCTTAAATCCGAAGCACCAAAGCAAGTTTACTGTAAGACTCGACACTTCCTAGTGAGAAAGTAATCCAGAGATTTCGTCGCAATTCAGAAATTTACTCTCCAACCCTACTTACATGCAAGGTCAGCAGTGGAACCATGGAGCACCTCCTTGTGTACCAGTTGCTTAATTCCGATGCACCAAAGCAAGTTTACTGTAACTCTTGAAGCTTCCTACTGAGAATGTATTCCAGATATTTCGTCACAATTCAGAACTTTAGTCTACAAGCCTACTTATCTGCAACGTCAGCAGGGGATCCACGGGGCATCACCTGCTGGTTCAGTAGCGTAAATCCGATGCACCAAAGCTAGTTTACTAAAATTCTCGATGCTTCCTAGTGAGAATGTAACCCAGAAATTTCGTCACAATTCAGAACTTTAGTATCCAGGCCTACTTGTCAGCATTCTGAGCAGTTAAACCACGATGGATGATCTGGAGGACCAGTAGCTTAAATCTGATGCACCAAAGCAAGTTTACAATAACTCTCGAAGCTTCCTAGTGAGAATATAACCCAGAAATATCGTCGCAATTTGGAAATTTAGTCTCCAAGCATACATATCTGCAAAGTCAGCAGTGGAAATGTGTAGCATCATCTTGTGGACCAGTAGCTTAAATACGATGCACCAAAGCAAGTTTACTGTAACTCTCAAAATTTCCTAGTGAGAATATATTAGAGAAATTTCCTCGCAATTCAGAACTTTAGTCTCAAAGATTACTTATCTGCAAGATCAGCATTGGATATATGGAGCATCACGTAGTGAATCAGTAGCTTAAATCCGTTGCACCAAAGCAAGTTGACTGTAGCTCTCGAAGTTTCCTAGTGAGAATGTAACCCAGAAATTTTGTCGCAATTCTGAACTTTAGTCTCCAAGCCTACTTATGTGCAAAGTTAGCACTGGAACCATGGAGCATCACCTGGTGTACCAGTAGCTTAAATCCGATGCACCAACGCCAATTTACTGTAACTCTCGATGCTTCCTAGTGAGAATATAATCCAGAAATTTAGACGCAATTTAGAAATTTAGTCTCCAAGCCTACTTACCTGCAAGGTTAGCACTGGAACAATGAAGCCTCACCTGTTGGACCAGTAACTAATAACCGATGCACTAAAGTAAGCTTACTCTAACTCTCGATGCTTCCTAGTAAGAATATAACCCTAGAAATTTCGGCGCAATTCAGAACTTTAGTCTCCAACAATACTTAGTTGCAGGGTCAACAGTGGAACCATGGAGCATCAGCTGGTGGACCAGTAGCGCAAATCAGATGTTGCAAAGCAGGTTTACTAAAAATCTCGAAACTTCCTGGTGAGAAGTAACCCAGAAATTTCATCACAATTCAGAACTTTAGTCTCAAAGCCTACCTATTTAAACCCGATGCAAAAAAAAGCAAGTTTACTGTAACTCTCGAAGCTTCACAGTGAGAATGTAACCCAGAAAATTCGTCGCAATTTAGAACTTTAATGTCCGAGAATACTTACCTGCAAGGTCAGCAGTGGAACCATGGAACATCTCCTTGTGCACCAGTAGCTTAATTCCGATGCACCAAAGCAAGTTTACTGTAAGTCTCGAAGCTTGGTACTGAGTTTGTAAACTCGAAATTTCGTCGCAATACAGGACATTAGTCTCCAAGACTACGTACTTGCAAGGTCAGCCGTGGAACCATGGAGCATCACCTGGTGGACCAGTAGCTTTAATCCGATGTACCAAAGAAATTTTACTGTAACTCTCGAAGCTTCCTAGTGAGAATATAACACAGAAATTTCGTCGCAGTTCTGAACTGTAGTTTCCAACCCTACTAATCGGCTAGGTCAGCAGTGGAACCTCGGAGCATCAACTGCTCAAACAGTATCTTAAATCCGATGCACCAAAGCAAGTTTACTGTAACTCTCTAAGCTTCCTAGTGATAATGTAACCCAGAGAGTTCGTCGCAATTTAGAACATAAGTCTCAATGACTACTTAAATGGAAGGTCAGCAGTGGAACAATGGAGCATCACCTGGTGCACCAGTAGCTTAAATCCGATGTACAAAAGCAAGTTCCCTGTAAATCTCGAAGCTTCCTAGTGAGAATGTAACCCAGAAATATCGTCGCAATTCTGAAATTTAGTCTCCAAGCCTACTTATCTGCAATGTCAGCAGTGGAACCATGGAGCATTATCTAATGGACCAATAGCTTAATTCGGATGCACCAAAGCAAGTTTGCTGTAAATCTCGAAGCTTCCTAGTGACTATATAACCCAGAAATTTCGTCACAATTCTGAAATTTAGTCTCCAAGCCTACTTATCTGCAAGTTCAGCAGTGGAACCATGTAGCATCACCTGGTGGACCAGTAGCTTAAATCCGACGCACCAAAGTAAGTTTACTGTAGGTCTCGAAGCTTCCTAGTGAGAAAATAACCAAGATATTTCGTAGCATTTCAGAACTTTCGTCTCCATGCCTACTTATCTGCAATTTTAGAAGTGGAACCATGGAGGATCACCTCGTGGCTTAGTAGCTTGAATCCGATGCACCAAATTGAATTCACTGTAACACTGAAAGCTTCCTAGTGAGAATATAAGCCTGAAATCAGTTTAGAACTTTAGTCTCCAAGCATACATTACTGCAAGTTCAGCTGTGGAACCATGGAGCACCACCTAGTAGACCAGTAGCTTATATCCAATGCACCAAAGGAAGTGTACTGAGACTCTCGAAGCTTCCTAGTAAAAATATAACCCAGAAAGTTCGCAGAAATTCAGAACGTTAGACTCCAAGCCAACTTATTTGCAAGGTCAGCAGTGAAAACATGGAGCATCACCTGGTGGACAAGTAGTTTAAATCCGATGCACCAAAGCAATTTTACTGTAACTCTCGATGATCGCTAGTGTTCATATAACCCAGAAATATATGCGCAATTCAGAACTTTAGACTCGAAGCCTTCTTATCTGAAAGTTCAGCCGTGCATCCATGTAGCATCACCTTGTGGACCCGTAGCTTTAATTCGATGCACCACAGCACGTTTACTCTAACTCTAGAACCTTCCTAGTGAGAATATAACCCAGAAATTTCATCGCAATTCAGAACTTTAATATCCAAGCCTACTTATCTGCTAGGGCAGCTATGCAACAATTCAGCATCACCTAGTAGATCAGTAGTTTATATCTGTTGCACCAAAGGAAGTGTACTGAGACTCTCGAAGCTTCCTAGTGAGAATATAACCCAGAACTTTCGTAGAAATACAGAACTTTAGTCTCCATGCCTACTTACCTGCTATTTTAGCATTGAAACCATGGACCATTACCTACTGGACCAGTAGCTTGAATCGGGTGCACCAATGAAAGTTTATTGTAACTCTCAAAGCTTCCTATTGAGAATATCACAAAGAATTTTCGTCGCAATTCAGAACCCTAGTCTCCAAGCCTACTTATCTGCATGGTCAGCAGTGGAACCATGGAGCATCACCTGGTTGACATGTAGCTTAAATCCGATACACCAAATGAAGTGTACTGTAACTCTAGAAGCTTTCTAGTTGGAATAAAACACAGAAATTTCGTTGTAATTCAGAACTTTAGTCTCCAAGCCTATTAACTGCAAGGTCAAGTGTGTAGCCATGGAGCATCACCTGGTGGACCAGTAGCTTAGATCCGATGCACCAAAGCATGTTTACTGTAATTCTCGGAACTTCCTAGTGAGAATGTAACCCAGAAATTTCGACGCATTTCAGAGCTTTAGTCTCCAACCCTACTTATCTGTAAGGTCATCAGAGGAACCATGGAGCATTACCTAATGGACCAATAGCTTAATTCGGATGCACCAAAGCAAGTTTGCTGTAAATCTCGAAGCTTCCTAGTGAGTATATAACCCAGAAATTTCGTCACAATTCTGAAATTTAGACTCCAAGCCTACTTATCTGCAAGGTCAGCAGTGGAACCATGTAGCATCACCTCGTGGACCAGTAGCTTAAATCCGACGCACCAAAGCAAGTTTACTGTAGATCTCGAAGCTTCCTAGTGAGAATGTAACCCAGAAATTTCGTCGCCAGTCAGAGCTTTAGTCTCCAAACCTACTTATCTGTAAGATCAGCGTAGGAGCCATGGAGCATCACCTGGTGGACCAGTAGCTTAAATCCGATGCACCTAAGCAAGTTTACTATAACTCTCGAAGCTTCCTTGTGAAAACATAACCCAGAAATTTCGTAGCAATTCAGAACTTTAGTCTCCAAGCATACTTATCTGGAAATTTAACTTTGGAACCATGGAGCACCATATTGTGGCCCAGTAGCTTGAATCCGATGACCAAAGGAAGTTTATTGTAACACTCGAAGCTTCCTAGTAAAAATGTATTCCTGAAATTTCGTAACAATTCAGAACTTTAGTCTCCAAGAATACTTATCTGTAAGGTCAGGAGTGGAATCATAGAGCATCACCTGTTGGACCAGTAGCTTAAATCCGATGCACCGAAACAAGTTTACTGTAAGTCTGGAAGCTTCCTAGTGAGAATGTAACCCAGAAATTTCGTTGAAATTCAGAACTTAAGTCTCCAAGCCTAATTACCTCCAAGGTCAGAAAAGGTACCATGGAACATCACCTGGTGGAACAGTAGCTTAAATCCGATGCACCAAAGCAAGTTTCCTGAAACTCACGATGCTTCTTAGTGAGAATATAACCCAGATATTTCGTAGCATTTCAGAACTTTCGTCTGCATGCCTACTTATCTGCAATTTTAGCATTGGAACCATGGAGCATTACCTACTGGAACAGTAGCTTGAATCGGGTGCACCAATGAAAGTTTATTGTAACTCTCAAAGCTTCCTATTGAGAATATCACAAAGAATTTTCGTCGCAATTCAGAACCTTAGTCTCCAAGCCTCCTTATCTGCAAGGTCAGCAGTGGAACCATGGAGCATCACCTGGTTGACATGCAGCTTAAATCCGATACACCAAATGAAGTGTACTGTTACTCTAGAAGCTTTCTAGTTGTGTAAAACACAGAAATTTCGTCGTAAATCAGAACTTTAGTCTCCAAGCCTATTAACTGCAAGGTCAAGTGTGTAACCATGGAGCATCTCCTGGTGGACCATTAGCTTAAATCCGATGCAACAAAGCAAGTTTACTGTAGGTCTCGAAACTTCATAGTGACAATGTAACACAGATATTTCGTCGCAATTCAGAGCTTTCGCCTCCAACCCTACTTATCTGCAAGTTCAGCAATGCAACAATGGAGCATCACCTGGAGAACCAGTAGTTAGAATCCGATGCACCAAACCATATTGACTGTAACTCTCGAAGCCTCCTAGAGAGAATACAAACCAGAAATTTTTCGTCGAAATTCAGAAATTGAGACTCCAAGTCTACTTATGTGCAAGTTCGGCGATGGAACCAGGTAGCACCACCTGGTGGACCAGTAGCTTAAATCCGATGTACCAAAGCAAGTTTACTGTAGGTCTCGAAGCTTCCTAGTGAGAATGTAAACCAGAAATTTTGTCGCAATTCAGAAATTTAATCTCCAAGCCTACTTATCTGCCAGGTCACATGTGGAACTATGTAGAATCAATTGGTGGACCAGTAGCTTAACTCCGATGCCTAAAACAAGTTTACTGTAACTCTCGAAGTTTCCTAGTGAGAATGTAACCCAGAAATTTCGTCGCAATTCAGAACTATAGTCTCAAAGCCTACTTATTTCCAAGGTCAGCAGTGAAAAAATGGAGCATCACCTGGTGGACAAGTAGCTTAAATCCGATGCACCAAAGCAATTTGACTGTAACTCTCGATGATTCCTAGTGGGCATATAACACAGAAATATATGCGCAATTTAGAATTTTAGTTTCCAAGCCTTCTTATCTGCAAGGTCAGCAGTGGATCCATGTAGCATCACCTGGTGGACCTGTAGCTTCAATCCGATGCACTAAAGGAGGTTTACTGTAACTCTCGAGCGTTCCTAATGAGAATATAACCCAGAAATTTCGTCGCAATTCAGAACTTTAGTCTCCAAGCCTACTTATCTAAAGGGCAGCAGTGCAACCATGGAGCATCACCTAGTAGACCAGTAGCTTACATCCGTTGCACCAAAGGAAGTTTACTGAGACTCTCAAAGCTTCCTAGTGAGAATGTAAGCCAGAAATTTCGTAGCAAATCAGAAGATTAGTCTCCAAGCCTTCCTAGCTGCAAAGTCAAAAGTTTATCCATGGAGCATAACCTGGTGGACCAGTAGCTTAACTCCGATGCACCAAAGCAAGTTTACTGTATCTCTCGAAGATTCCTGCTGAGAATGCAACCCAAAAATTTCGTCGCAATTCAGAGCTTTAGTCTCCAACTGTACTTATCTGTAAGGTAAGCAGAGGAACCAAGGAGCATCCCCTGGTGGACCAGTAGCTTAAATCCGATGCACCTAAGCAAGTTTACTGCAACTACCGAAGCTTCCTTGTGAGAATATAAACCAGAAATTTCGTAGCAATTCAGAACTTTAGTCTCCATGCCTACTTATCTCCAAATTTAGCATTGGAACCATGGAGCACCACCTGGTGGTCCAGTAGCTTGAATCCGATGCACCAAAGGCAGTTTATTGTAATTATCTCCGCTTCCTAGTGAGAATGTTACCCAGAAATTTCGTCGCAATTCAGAACTTTAGTCTCCAAGCCTACCTATCTGTAAGGTCAGCAGTGGAAACATCTAGCATCACCTGGTGGACCAGTAAGTTATATCCGATGCACCAAAGCAAGTTTACTGTATCTCTCGGAGGTTCCTAGTGAGAATGTAACATAGAAATTTCGTCGCAATTCAGAACTTAAGTCTCCAAGCCTACTTATCTTCAAGTTCAGCTGAGTCACCATGGAGCATCACCTGGTGGACCAGTAGCTTAAATCCGATGCACCAAAGCAAGTTTACTGATACTCTCGAACTTCCTAGTGAGAATATAACCCGGATATTTCGTAGCAATTCAGAACTTTCGTCTCGATGCCTAATTATCTGCAATTTTAGCAGTGGAAACATGGAGCATTACCTGGTGGACCAGTAGGTTGAAACGGGTGCACCAAAGAAAATTTACTGCAACTCTCAAAGCTTCCTAGTGAGAATATAACCCAGAAATTTCGTCGCAATTCAGTAGTCTCCAAGCCTAATTATCTGTACGGTCAGAGCTGCAACCATGGAGCATCACCTGGCGGACCAGTAGCTTAAATCCCATGCACCAAAGCAAGTTTACTGTAACTCTCGAAGCTTCCTAGTGAGAATGTAACCCAGAAAGTTCGACGCATTTCAGAGCTTTAGTCTCCAACCCTACTTATCTGTAAGGTCGTCAGAGGAACCATGGAGCATCACCTGGTGGACCATTAGCTTAAATCCGATGCACCAAAGCAAGTTTACTGTAACTCTCGAAGCTTCCTAGTGAGAATATAAACCAGAAATTTCGTAGCAATTTAGAACTTTAGTCTCCATGCCTACTTATCTGCAAATTTAGCATTGGAACCATGGAGCACCACCTGGTGGTCCAATAGCTTTAATCCGATGCACCAAAGGGAGTCTATTGTAACTCTCGAAGCTTCCTAGTGAGAATCTAACCCAGAAATTTCGTCGCAATTCAGAACTTTAGTCTCCAGCACTACTTATCTGCAAGGTAAGCAGAGGAACGATGGAGCATCACCTGGAGGACCAGTAGCTTGAATCCGATGCACCAAAGCAAATTTACTATAACTCTCGAAGCTTCCTAGTGAGAATGTAACCCAGAAATTTTGTCGCAATTCAGAACTTTAGTCTCCAAGTCTACTTAACTCCAAGGTCAAGGTCAGCAGAGGTACCATGGAGAGTCACATCTACATCTACATCTACGTGACTACTCTACAATTCACATTTAAGTTCTTGGCAGAGGGTTCATCGAACCACAATCATACTATCTCTCTACTATTCCACTCCCGAACAGCGAGCGGGAAAAACGAACACCTAAACCTTTCTGTTCGAGCTCTGATTTCTCTTATTTTATTTTGATGATCATTCCTACCTATGTAGGTTGGGCTCAACAAAATATTTTCGCGTTTGGAAGAGAAAGTTGGTGACTGAAATTTCGTAAAAAGGTCTCGCCGCGACGAAAAACGTCTATGCTGTAATGACTTCCATCCCAACTCGTGTATCATATCTGCCACACTCTCTCCCCTATAACGCGATAATACAAAACGAGCTGCCCTTTTTTGCACCCTTTCGATGTCCTCCGTCAATCCCACCTGGTAAGGATCCCACACCGCGCAGCAATATTCTAACAGAGGACGAACGAGTGTAGTGTAAGCTGTCTCTTTAGTGGGCTTGTTGCATCTGCTAAGTGTCCTGCCAATGAAACGCAACCTTTGACTCGCCTTCCCGACAATATTGTCTATGTGGTCCTTCCAACTGAAGTTGTTCGTAATTTTAACACCCAGGTACTTAGTTGAATTGACAGCCTTGAGAATAGTACTATTTATCGAGTAATCGATTTCCAACGGAGTTCTTTTGGAACTCATGTGGATCATCGCACACTTTTCGTTATTTAGCGTCAACTGCCACCTGACACACCATACAGCAATCTTTTCTAACTCGCTTTGCAGCTGATACTGGTCTTCGGATGACCTTACTAGACGGTAAATTACAGCACCATCTGCGAACAGTCTAAGAGAACTGCTCAGATTGTCACCCAGGTCATTTATATAGATCAGGAACAGTAGAGGTCCCAGGACGCTTCCCTGGGGAACACCTGATATCACTTCAGTTTTACTCGATGATTTGCCGTCTATTACTACGAACTGCGACCTTCCTGACAGGAAATCACGAATCCAGTCGCACAATGGAGACGATACCCCATAGCTCCGGAACTTGATTAGAAGTCGCTTGTGAGGAACGGTGTCAAAAGCTTTCCGGAAATCTAGAATTACGGAATCAACTTGAGATCCCCTGTCGATTGCGGCTATTACTTCATGCGAATAAAGAGCTAGCTACGTTGCACAAGAGCGATGTTTTCTGAAGCCATGCTGATTATGTGTTAATAGATCGTTCCCTTCGAGGTGATTCATAATGTTTGAATACAGTATATGCTCCAAAACCCTACTGCAAACCGACGTCAATGATATAGGTCTGTAGTTAAATGGATTACTCCTACTACCCTTCTTGAACACTGGTGCGAACTGCGCAATTTTCCAATCTGTAGGTACAGATCTATCGGTAAGCGAGCGGTTGTATATGATTGCTAAGTAGGGAGCTATAGTATCAGCGTAATCTGAAAGGAACCTAATCGGTATACAATCTGGACCTGAAGACTTGCCCGTGTCAAGCGATTTGAGTTGCTTCGCAACCCCTAAGGTATCTACTTCTAAGAAACTCATGCTAGCAGATGTTCGTGTTTCAAATTCTGGAATATTCCATTCGTCTTCCCTGGTGAAGGAATTTCGGAAAACTGCGTTCAATAACTCCGCGGCACAGTCGTCGATAACAGTACCATCGGCACTGCGCAGCGAAGGTATTGACTGCGTCTTGCCGCTTGTGTACTTTACATACGACCAGAATTTCTTCGGATTTTCTACCAAATTTCGAGACAATATTTCGTTGTGGAACGTATTAAAGGCATCTCGCATCGAAGTAGGTGCCAAATTTCGCGCGTCTGTAAATTTTAGCCCATCTTCGGGATTTCGCGTTCTTCTGAACTTCGCATGCTTTTTCCGTTGCCTCTGCAACAGCGTTCGGACCTTTTTTGTGTACCACGGGGGATCCGTTCCATCTCTTACCAATTTATGAGGTATGAATCTCTCAATTGCTGTTGCTACTATATCTTTGAATTTGAGCCACATCTCGTCTACATTCGCATAGTCAGTTCGGAAGGAATGGAAATTGTCTTTTAGGAAGGCTTCTAGTGGCACTTTATCCGCTTTTTTAAATAAAATTATTTTGCGTTTGTTTCTGATGGATTTGGAAGAAATGGTATTGATCCTAGCTACAATGACGTTGTGATCACTAATCCCTGTATCAGTCATGATGCTCTCTATCAGCTCTGGATTGTTTGTGGCCAAAAGGTCAAGTGTGTTTTCGCAACCATTTACAATTCGCGTGGGTTCGTGGACTAACTGCCCGAAATAATTTTCGGAGAATGCATTTAGGACAATCTCGGAAGACGTTTTCTGCCTACCACCGGTTTTGAACAAAGTATTTTTGCCAACATACCGAGGGTAGGTTGAAGTCCACACCAACTATAACCGTATGAGTGGGGTATTTATTTGTTACGAGACTCAAACTTTCTCTGAACTGTTCCGCAACTGTATCATCGGAGTCTGGGGGTCGGTAGAAGGAGCCAATTATTAACTTAATTCGGCTGTTAAGTATAACCTCCACCCACACCAATTCGCATGGAGTATCTACTTCGACTTCACTACAAGATAAACCACTACTGACAAACACAAACACTCCACCACCAATTCTGCCTAATCTATCTTTCCTGAACACCGTCTGAGACATCGTAAAAATTTCTGCAGAACTTATTTCAGGCTTTAGCCAGCTTTCTGTACTTATAACGATATCAGCTTATGTGCTTTCTATTAGCGCTTGAAGCTCAGGGACTTTTCCAGCGCAACTACAACAATTTACAACTATAATTCCGACTGTTCCTTGATCCAAGCACATCCTGTAATTGCCAAGCACCCTTTGACATTGCAGCCCATCCCGCACTTTCCCGAGGCCTTCTAACCTAAAAAACCGCCCAGTCCACGCCACACAGCCTCCGCTACCCGTGTAGCCGCCAGCTGAGTGTAGTGAACTCCTGACACCTGGTGGACCATTAGCTTAAATACCATGCACCAAAGCTAGTTTACTGTAACTCTAGAAGCTTCCTAGTGGGAATATAACCCTGAAATTTCTTTGCAATTCGAACGTTAGTCTCCAAACCCACTTATCTGCGAGGTCAGCAGTAGAACCATGAGCATCACCTAATGGACCAGCAGCTTGAATCCCATACAACAAAGCAACTTTACAGTAGCTCGCGAAGCAACCTAGTGAGAATGTAACACCAGAAATTTCGTCGCAATTAAGAACTTTAGTCTCCAAGCCTACTTATCTGCAATAGCAGAAGTGAAACCACAGAGCATCACCTAGTAGACCAGTAGCTCAAATCTGTCGCACCAAAGGAAGTGTACTGTAACTCTTTAAGTTTCCTAGTGATAATGTAAGCTAGAAATTTCGTAGCATTTCAGAAGTTTACTCTCCAAGCCCACTTATCTGCAAGATCAGCAGTGGATCCATGGAGCAACACCTGGTGGACTAGTAGCTTGAATCCGATGCACCAAAGCACGTTTTCTGTAACTCTTGAACCTTCCTAAAGAAAATATAACCCAGAAATTTCGTCGCAATTCAGAACTTTAGTCTCCAAGCCAACTTATTTGCAAAGTCGGCAATGGAAATATTAAGCATCACCTGGTGGACAAGTGGTTTAAATCCGATGCACCAAAGCAATTTTACTGTAACTGTCGAAGCTTCCTAGTGAGAATGTAACCCAGAAATTTCCTCGCAATTCAGAACTTTAGTCTCCAAGCCCACTTATCTGCAAGGTCAGCAGTGGAACCATGGAGCATAGCCTAGTGGACCAGTGGCTTTATTCCGATGCACCAAAGAAAGTTTACTGTAACTCTCGAAGCTCCCTAGTGTGCATGTAAACCAGAATTTTCGTCGTAATTCAGAACTTTATTTTCCATGCCTACTTATCTGCAAGTTCAGCAGTGCAGACATGGTGCATCACCTTGTGGGCCAGTAGCTTAAATCCGCTGCACCAAAGAATGTTTAATGTAGCTTTCGAAGCTTCGTCGTGAGAATATAACCCAGAATTTTCGTCGCAATTCAGAAGTTTATTCTCCAAGACAACTAATCTGCAAGGACAGCAGTGGAACCAAAAAGCATCACCTTGTGGACCAGTAGCTTAAATCCGATGCACCAATGCAAGTTTACTGTAACTCTCGAAGCTTCCTAGTCACAATGTAACCCAGAAATTTCGTCGCGAATCAGAACTTTGGCCTCCATGCCTACTTATGTGCAAGGGCAGCAGTGCAACCATGGAGCGTCACCTAGTAGTCCAGTAGCTTAAATCCGTTGCACCAAAGGAAGTGTACTGAAACTCTCAAAGCTTCCTAATGAGAATGTAAGCCAGAATTTTCGTAGCAATTCAGAAGTTTAGTCTCCAAGCCTACTTATCTGCCAGGTCAGCAGTAGATCGATGGAGCATCACCTGGTGGACCAGCAGCTTGAATCCGATGCACCAAACCACGTTTACTGTAACTCTCGAACCTTCCTAGTGAGAATATAACCCAGAAATTACGTCGCAATTCAGAACTTTAGTCTCCAAGCCCACTTATTTGCAAAGTCGGCACTGGAACCATTAAGCATCACCTAGTGGACCAGTAGCTTGAATCCGATGCACCAAAGTACATTTACTGTAACTCTCGAAGCCTCCTAGTGAGAATATGAAACAGATATTTCGTAGCAATTCAGAACTTTCGTCTCCATGCCTACTTATCTGCAATTATAGCAGTGGAACCATGGAGCATCACCTGGTGGACCAGTAGCTAGAATCTGATGAACCCAAGCAAGATTACTGTAATATTCGAAGTTTCCTTGCGAGAATACAATCCAGAAATTTCGTCGCAATTCTGAAATGTAGTCTCCAAGCCGACTTATCTGCAAAGTCAGCAGTGGAACCATGGAGCATTACCTAGTTGACCAGTGGCTTAATTCGGATGCACCGAAGCAAGTTTGCTGTAACTCTAGAAACTTCCTAGTGAATATGTGTTCTTGTTGTCTTCAGTCCTGAGACTGGTTTGATGCAGCTCTCCATGCTACTCTATCCTGTGCAAGCTGCTTCATCTCCCAGTACCTGCTGCAACCTACATCCTTCTGAATCTGCTTAGTGTACTCATCTCTCGGTCTCCCTCTACGATTTTTACCCTCCACGCTTCCCTCCAATGCTGAATTTGTGATCCCTTGATGCCTCAAAACATGTCCTACCAACCGATCCCTTCTTCTAGTCAAGTTGTGCCACAAACTTCTCTTCTCCCCAATCCTATTCAATACCTCCTCATTAGTTACGTGATCTATCCACCTTATCTTCAGTATTCTTCTGTAGCACCACATTTCGAAAGCTTCTGTTGTCTTCTTGTCCAAACTAGTTATCGTCCATGTTTCACTTCCATACATGGGTACACTCCAAACAAATACTTTCAGAAACGACTTCCTGATACATAAATCTATATTCGATGTTAACAAATTTCTCTTATTCAGAAACGCTTTCCTTGCCATTGCCAGTCTACATTTTGTATCCTCTCTACTTCGACCATCATCAGTTATTTTACTTCCTAAATAGCAAAACTCCTAATCTAATTCCCTCAGCATCATCCGATTTAATTTGACTACATTCCATTATCCTCGTTTTGCCTTTGTGGACGTTCATCTTATATCCTCCTTTCAAGACACTGTCCATTCCGTTCAACTGCTCTTCCAAGTCATTTGCCGTCTCTGACAGAATTACAATGTCATCGGCGAACCTCAAAGTTTTTACCTCTTCTCCACAAATTTTAATACCTACGCCAAATTTTTCTTTTGTTTCCTTTATAGCTTGCTCAATATACAGATTGAATAAAATCGGGGAGAGGCTACAACCCTGTCTCACTCCTTTCCCAACAACTGCTTCCAATTCATGCCCCTCGACTCTTATGACTGCCATCTGGTTTCTGTACAAATCGTAAATAGTCATTCGCTCCCTGTATTTTACCCCTGCCACCTTTAAAATCTGAAAAAGAGTATTCCAGTCAACATTGTCAAAAGCTCTCTCTAAGTCTACAAATGCTAGAAACATAGGTTTGCCTTTCCTTAATCTTTCTTCTAAGATAAGTCGTAAGGTCAGTATTGCCTCACGTGTTCCAACATTTCTACGAAATCCAAACTCGTCCTCCCCAAGGTCCGCGTCTACCAGTTTTTCCATTCGTCTGTAAAGAATTCCCGTTAGTGCTTTGCAGCTGTGACTTATTAAACTGATAGTTCGGTAATTTTCACAACAGTCAGCACCTGCTTTCTTTGGGATTGGAATTATTGTATTCTTCTTGAAGTCTGAGGGTATTTCGCCTGTCTCAGTCATCTTGCTCACCAGCTGGTAGACTTTTCTCATGACTTGCTCTCCCAAGGCCGTCAGTAGTTCTAATGCAATGTTGTCTACTCCGGGGGCCTAGATTCGACTCAGGTCTTTCAGTGCTCTGTCAAACTCTTCACGCAGTATCGTATCTCCCATTTCGTCTTCATCTACATCCTCTTCCATTTCCATAATATTGTCCTCAAGTACAGCGCCCTTGTGTAAACCTTCTATATACTCCTTCCACCTTTCTGCCTTCCCTTCTTTGCTTAGAACTGGGTTGCCATCTGAGCTCTTGATATTCATACACGTGGTTCTCTTCTCTCCAAAGGTCTCTTTAATTTTCCTGTAGGCAGTATCTATCTTACCCCTAGTGAGATAAGCTTCTACATCCTTACATTTGTCCTCTGTCCATCCCTGTTTAGCCTTTTTGCACTTCCTGTCGATCTCATTTTTGAGACGTTTGTATTCCTCTTTGCCTGCTTCATTTACTGCATTTTTATATTTTCTCTTTTCATCAATTAAATTCAATATTTCTTCTGTTACCCAGGGATTTCTAGCAGCCCTCGTCCTTTTACCTACTTTATCCTCTGCTGCCTTCACTACTTCCTCTCTCAGAGCTACCCATTCTTCTTCTACTATATTTCTTTCCCCCATTCCTGTCAATTGTTCCCTTATGCTCTCCCTGAAACTCTGTACAACCACTGGTTATTTCAGTTTATCCAGGTCCCATCTCCTTAAATTCCCACATTTTTGCATTTTCTTCAGTTTTAATCTACAGGTCATAACCAATAGATGGTGGTCAGAGTCCACATCTGCCCCTAGAAATGTCTTACAAGTTAAAACATGGTTTCTAAATCTCTGTCTTACCATTATATAATCTATCTGATAACTTTTAGTATCTCCAGGGTTCTTCTACTGAATATATAACCCAGAAATTTCGTCGCAATTCAGAACTTTGGCCTCCCTGCCTACTTATGTGCAAGAGCAGCAGTGCAACCATGGAGCATCACCTAGTAGACCAGTAGCTTAAATCCATGGCACCAAAGGAAGAGTACTGAAACTCTCAAAGCTTCCTAATGATAATGTAAGCCAGAATTTTCGTAGCAATTTAGAAGTTTAGTCTCCAAGCATACTTCTCTGAAAGGTCAGCAGTGGATCCATGGAGCATCACCTGGTGGACCAGTAGCTTGAATCCGATGTACCAAAGTTTGTTTACTGTAACTCTCGAACCTTCGTAGTGAGAGTATAACCCAGAAATTTCGTCGCAGTTCGGAACCTTAGTCTCCAAGCAAACTTATTTGCAAAGTCGGCAGTAGAACGATTAAGCATTACCTAGTGGACCAGTAGCTTGAATCCGATGCACCAAAGCACTATTACTGTAACTCTCGAAGCTTCCTAGTGAGAATATAACCCAGAAATTTCGTAGAAATGCAGAACTTTAGTCTCCGTGTTTACTTACCTGCAATTTCAGCATTGGAACCATGGAACATTACCTGGTGGACAAAAAGCTTGAATCGGATGCACCAAAGCAAATTACTGTAAACGTCGAACCTTCCTCTTGAGAATATCACCGAGAAATTTCGTTTCAATTGAGAACTTTCGTCTCCAAGTCTACTTATCTGCAAGGTCAACAGTGCAACCATGGAGCTTCACGCGGTGCTGCTGGACCAGTAGCTTAAATCCGCTGTACCAAAGAAAGTTTACTGTAACTCTCAAAGCTTCCTACTGAGAATATAATCCAGAAATATCGATGCAAGTCAGAACTTTAGTCTCCAAGCCTACTTATCTGCAATTTAACCAGTGGAACCATTGAGCATCACCTGGTGGATTTGTAGCTAGATTCCGATGCACCAAAGCTATGTTACGGTAACTCTCGAAGCTTCGTAGCGAGTATACTAACCAGACATTTCGTCGCAATTCAGAAATTTAGTCTCCAAATCTACTTATATGCAAGGTCAGCAGTGTAACCATGCAGCATCACCTGGTGGACATGTAGCTTATATCCGATGCACCAAAAGTATGTACTTTAAATCTAGAAGCTTACTATTTGGATTATAACACAGAAATTTCGTTGCAATTAAGAACTTTAGTCTCCAAGCCAACTTATTTATTGAAAGTCGGCAGTGGAACCATTAAGCATCACCTAGTGGACCTGTAGCTTGAATCCGATGCACCAAAGCACGTTTAGTGTAACTCTCGAAGCTTCCTAGTTGGAATATAACATAGAAATTTCGTCGCAATTCACAACTTTAGTATCCAAGCCTACTTATCTGCAAGATCAGCAGTGGAACCATGGAGCATCACCTGGTGGTCCAGTAGCTTGAATCTGATGCAACAAAGCAGGTTTACTGTAACTCTCGAAGCTTCCTAGTGAGTATATAACCCAAAAATTTCGTCGCAATTCAGAACTTTAGTCTCCAATCCTACTTATCTGCAATGTCAGCTGACGAACCATGGAGCATCACTTGCTGGAACAGTTGCATAAATCCGGTGCACCAAAGAAAGTTTACTGTAACTCACGAAGCTTCCTAGTGAGAATACAAAGCAGAACATTTATCGCAATTTTTAAATTTAGTCTCCAAGCCTACTTAAATGCAAGGTCAGCAATGGAACCATGGCGCATCACCTGAGGGGACCAGTAGATTAATACCGATGCACCAAAGCAAGTTAAATGTAACTCTCGAAGCTTACCAGTGGGAATATAAGCCAGAAATTTCATCGCAATACAGAAATTTAGTCTCCAAGCCTACTTAACTGCAAGGTAAGCAGTTGAACCATGGAGCATCACCTGAGGTGAAAAGTAGCTTTATTCCGATGCACCAAAGCAAGTTTACTGTCACTCTCGAAGCATCTTAGTGAGAATGTAACCCAGAAATTTCGTCGCAACTAAAAACTTTAGTCTCCAACGCTACTTATCTGCAAGGTTAGCAGAGGTACCATGGAGCATCACCTGGTAGACCAGTAGCTTACATCCGATGCACCAAAGCAAGTTTACTGTAACCCTCGAAGCTTCCTAGTGAGAATATAACCCAGAAATTAAGTCGCAAATCAGAACTTTATTCTCCATGCCTACTTATCTGCAGTTTCAGCAGTGAAATCATGGTGCATCACCTGGTGGACCAGTAGCTTGAATGAGATGCACCAAAGCAAGTTTACTGTAACTCTCGTATCTTCCTAATTAGAATACAACGGAAAATTTCGTCGCAATTCAGAGCTTTAGTCTCCAAACCTACTTATCTGCAACGTCAGCAGTGGAACCATGGAGCATCACCTGGTGGACCAGTAGCTTACTTCCGATACACCAAGGGAAGTTTATTGTAGCTCTCGACGCTTCCTTCTGAGAATACAACCCAGAAATTTCGTTGCAATTCGGAACTTTAGTCTCCGAGTGTAGTTATCAGCAAGGTCAGCAGTGGAACCATGTACCATCAGCTGGACGACCAGTAGCTTAAATCCGATACACCAAAGCAAGTTTACTGTAACTCTCGAACCTTACTAGTGAAAATATAACCAAAAAGTTTCGTTGCAATTCAGAAATTTATTCTCCACCGCTCCTTATATCTAAGGATAGCAGTGGAGCCATGGAGCATCACCTATTGGACCAGTAGCTTAAATACGATGCACAAAACGAAATATACTGTACCTCTCGAACCTTCATACTGAGAATGTAACTGAGATATTACGTCGCTTTTCAAAACTTTAGTCTCCAAGCCTACTTATCTGAAAGGTCAGTAGAGGAACCATGGAACATCACCTGGTGGACAAGTAGCTTAAATCCAATACACCAATGCACGTTACTGTTAGTCTCGACATATCTGAGTGAGAATACCACCCAGAAAATTCGTCGCAATTCAAAACTTTAGTCTCCATGCCTACTTGTCTGCAATTTTAGCAGTGGAACTATGGAGCATCACCTGGTGGACCAGTAGCTTGAATCCGATGCAACAAAGCAAATTAAGTGTTACTCTCAAAGCTCCCTAGTGAGAATTTAAAGCAGAAAATTCGTCGCAATTCAGAACGTTAGTCTCCAAGCCTACTTATCTGCATGGTAAGCATTAGAACCATCTAGGATCACCTAGTGGACAAGTAGCTTGAATCCGATACACCAAAGAAAGTTTACTGTAACTTTCGCAGGTTCCTGGTGAGAATATAAAGCAGAAATTTCGTCGCTATTCAGAACAATAGTCTCAAAGCTTACTTATCTACAAGGTCATCAGTCGTACCATCGAGCATCACCTGGTGGACCAGTAGCTCAAATCTGATACACTAAAGAAACTTTACTGTAACTCTCGAAGCTACCTAGTGTGAATACAACCCAGAAATTTCGTCGCAATTCAGAACTTTAGTGTCAAAGCCCACTTATCTGCAAGGTCGGCAGTGACATCATGGAGCCTCAAATGGTGGATCAGTCGCTTAAATGCGATGCACCAAAGCAAGTTTACTGTAGCTCTCGATGCTTCCTAATGAGAATGTAACCCTGAAATTTCGTCGCAATTCAGAACTTTAATCTCTAAGCCTACTTATCTGCAAGGTCAGTAGTAGAATCATGGAGCATCACCTTGTGGACCAGTATCTTAAATCCGATGCATCATAGCAAAATTACTGTAACACTCGAAGCATCCTAGTGAGAATATAACCCAGAGAAAATCGTCTCAATTCAGAACATTAGTCTCCAACGCTACATATCTGCAAGGTCAGCAGTGTACCTATGGAGCATCACCTTTTGGACCAGTAGTTTAAATCCGATCAAACTGAGCAAGTGTACTGCAACTCTCGAAGCTTCCTAGTGAGAATGTAACAAAGAAATGTCGTCGCAATTCAGGAACTTAAGTCTCCAACACTTCTTATCTGCAAGGTCAGCAGTGGAACAATGGAGCATCACCTGATGGACCAGTAGCATAAATCCGATGCACCAAAGCAGATTTACTGTAACTCTAGAAGCTTGCTAGTGTGAATAAAACCCAGAAATGTCGCAGTTCCTAACGTTAGTCTCCAAGAGTACTTATCTGCAATGTCTGCAGTGGAACAATGGAGAATCACCTGGAGGACCAGTAGCTTAAATCCGATGCACCAAAGCAAGTTTACTGTAACTCTCGAAGCTTCCTAGAGAGAATATAACACAGAAAAATCGTCGCAATTCAGATGCTTCCTAATGAGAATGTAACCCAGAAATTTCGTCGCAATTCAGAACTTCAAACTCCATGCCTACTTATCTGCAAGGTCAGCAGTAGAATCATGGAGCATCACCTGGTGGACCAGTAGCTTGAATTCGATGCAACAAAGCAAGTTCACTGCAACTCTCGAAGCTTCCTAGTGGGAATACAAACCAGAAAATTAGTCGCAATTCAGAACTTTGGTCTCATAGCTACTTATCTGCAAGGTCAGCAGTGGAACCATGGTGCATCACCTGGTGTACCAGTAGCTTACATGCGATGCACCTAAGCAAGTTTACTGTAGCTCTCGAAGTTTCCTAGTGAGAATTTAAAGTAGAAATTTTGTCGCAATCCAGAACTTTAGGCTCCATGCCTACTAAATTGCAATTTTAGCATTGGAACCATAGAGCATCACCTGGTGAACCAGTAGCTTTAATCAGATGCACCAAAGCAAGTTAACTGTAACTCTCGAAGCCTCCTTGCGAGATTACAACACAGAAATGTCGTCGCTGTTCAGAACTTTATTGTCCAAGCTTACTTATTTGCAACTCCAGTAGTGGTATAATGGTGCATCACCTGGTGGACCAGTAGCATAAATCCGATACACCAAAGCAAGTTTACTGTAATTCTCCAAGCTTCGAAATGGGAATATATCCCAGAAATTTCGTCGCAATTCAGAACTTTAGTCTCCAAGCCTACTTATCTGAAATTTTAGCAGTGGAACCAGGGAGCATTACATGGTCGGCCATTAGCTGAAATCCGTTGCACCAAAGCAAGTTTACTGTAACTTTCGAATGTTCCTGGTGAGTATATAACGCAGAAATTTCGTCGCAATTCAGAACTTTAATCTCCAAGCTTACTTATCTGCAAGGTCAGCGGTGGAACAATGGAGCATCGCCTAGTGGACCAGTAGCTTAAATCTGATGCACACAAGAAAGTTTACTATAACTCTCGAAGCCCCCTAGTAAGAATTTAAAGCAGAAATTTCGCCGCAATTCAGTACGTAATTCTTCAAGGCTACTTATCTGCAAGTTCAGCAGTGGAACCATGGAGCATAACCTGGTGGGCCAGTAGCTTAATTCCATTGCACCAAAGCAAGTTTACTGTAACTTTCGAAGATTCCTGGTGAGGATATAACGCAGAAAATTCGTCGCAATTCAGAACTCTAGTCTCCAAGCTTAACTACCTGCAAGATTAGCAGTGGAACCATATAGCGTCACCTGGTGGACGAGTAGCTTAAATCCGATGCACGAAATGAAGTTTACTGTAACTCTCGAAGCTTCGTAGTGAGATTGTAACACAAAAATTTCGTCGCATTTCAAAACTATAGTCTCCAAGCCTACTTATCTGCAAGGTCAGCAGTGTAAGCATGGAGCATCTCCTCTTGGAATAGTAGGTAAAATCCTATGCACCGAAGCAAGTGTACTGTATCTCTCGAAGCCTCCTAGTGGGAATACAACATATAAAATTCGTAGCAATTCAGAACTTTTGTCTCCAAGCCTACTTATCTGCAATTACAGCAGTGGTACCATGGGGCATCACCTGGTGTACCAGTAGCTTGACTCCGATGCACCAAAGGAAGTTTACTGTAGCTCTCGAAGTTTCCTAGTGAGAATGTAACCCAGAAATTTCCTAGCAATTCAGTACTTTAGTATCCTAGCTTACTTATCTGCGAGGTCAGTAGTAGAATCATTGAGCATCACGTGGTGGACCAGTAGCTTAAATCAGATGCACCAAAGCAAGTTTAAGGTAATTCCCGAAGCTCCCTAGTAAGTATGTAGCAATGAAATTTCGTCGCAATTCAGAACTTTAGTCTCAAAGACTACCTATCTGCGAGATCAGCAGTGGAACCATGGAGCATCACATTTTGGACCAGCTGCTTGAACCCGATGCTCCGAAGCAAGTTTACTCTAACTCATGAAGCCTCCTAGTAAGAATATAACCCAGAATCTTCGTCGGAATTCTAACTTTAGTCTACAAGGTAACATATCTGCACGGTCGGCAGTGAAACCATGGAGCATCACTGGGTGGACCAATAGCTTAAATCAGATGCACGAAAGCAAGTTTACTGTAACTCGCTATGCTTCCTAATGACAATGTAACCCAGAAATTTCGTTGCAATGCAGTACTTTAGTCTCCAAGCCTACTTATCTGCAAGGTCAGCAGGGGAACCATGGAGCATCACCTGGTGGACCAGTACGTTAAATCCGATGCAACAAAGCAAGTTTACTGTAACTCACGAAGCTTCCTCGTGAGAATATTACCCAGACATTTCGTCGCAATTCAGAACTTTAGTCTTTATGTCTACTTATCAGCAAAGTCAGCAGTGCAACCATTGAGTTTCACCGGGTGGACCAGTAACATAAATCCGATGCACCAAAGGAACTTTAAGGTAGTTCTCGAAGCTTGCTTGTAAGAATGTAACCCAGAAATTCCGCCGCAATTCAGAACTTCGTTCTCCAAGCCAACTTACCTGCAAGGTCAGCAGTGGAACAATGGAGCATCTACTGGTGGACCAGTAGCTCGAATCCGATGCACCAAAGAACGTTTACTGTAACTCTTGATGCTTCCTAGTGAGAATATAACCCAGAAATTTCGACGCAATTCAGAACTTTGGTCTCCAAGCCTACTTACCTGCAAAGTCAACAGTTGAACCATGGAGCATCACCCGGTGTACCAGTAGCATAAATCCGATGCGCCACAGCAAGTTTACTACAGCTCTAGAAAATTCCTAGTGAGTATGTAATCCAGAAATTGCGTCGCAATTCACAATTTAAGTTTCCTAGCCTACTTACCAACAATTCAGGACCTTAGTCTCCATGCCTACTTATCTTCAATTTTAACAGTGGAACCATGGAGCATCACCTGGTGGAACAGTAGCTTCAATCCGATAAACCAAAGCAAGTTTACTGTTACTCTGGAAGCTTCCTAGTTCGCATACAACCCAGAAATGTCGTCGCAATTCAGAACTTTAGTCTCCAACACTACTTATCTGCGAGATCAGAAGTGGAACCATGGAGCATCACCTGGTGGACCAGTAGCTTCAATCTGATGCAACAAAGCAAGTTTACAGTAACTCTAGAAGCTTCCTAGTGAGAATATAATCCAGTAATTTCGTCGCAAATCAGAACTTTAGTCTCCAAGCCTACTTATCTGCAAGGTCAGTAGAGGTATCATGGAGGATCACCTGCTGGACCAGTAGCATAAATCCGATGAACCAAGTCAAGTTTACTGTAACTCTAGAAGCTGCCTAGTGTGAATACAACCCAGAAATTTCGTCGCAATCCAGAACATTTGTCTCCAAGCCAACTTATCTGCGAGGTCAGCAGTGGAACAATGGAGCATCTACTGGTGGACCAGTTGTCGAATCCGATGCTCGAAAGAACGTTTACTGTAACTCACAAAGCTTCCTAGTGAGAATATAACCCATAAATTTTGTCGCAATTCAGAACATTAGTGTCCAATCCCACTTATAAGCAAGGTCAGCAGTGAAAACATGGAGCATCAACTGGTGGACCAGTAGCGTAAATCCGATGGACCAAAGCAAGTTCACTGTAACTCTCTAAACTTCCTTGTGAGAATACAACCCAGAAATTTCGTCGCAATTCAGAACTTTAGTCTCCAAGAATACTTATCTGCAAGGTCAGCAGTGCAACAATGGAGCATCACCTGGTGGACCAGTATCTTGAATCCGATGTACCAAAGGAAGTTTACTGTAGCTCTCGAAGCTTCCTAGTGAGAACGTAACCCAGAAATTTCCTAGCATTTCACAACTTTAGAATGCAATCTTACTTATCTGCAAGGTCATCAGTAGAATCATTGAGCATCACCTGCCGGACCAGTTGCTTAAATCTGATGCACCAAAGCAAGTTTAAGGTAATTCTCGAAGCTTGCTAGTAAGTATGTAACAAAGAAATTTCGTCGCAATTTAGAACTTTAGTCTCCAAGACTACTTATTGCGAGATCAGCAATGGAACCATGGAACATAACCTGGTGGACCAGTTTCTTGAACCCGATGCTCCAAAGCAAGTTTACTCTAACTCGCGAAGCTTCCTAGTAAGAATATAACCCAGAATATCCGTCGGAATTCTGAACTTTAGTCTCCAAGCCAACTTATCTGCAAGGTCGGTAGTGAAACAATGGAGCATCACCTGGAGGACCAATAGCTTAAATCCGATGCACCAAAGCAAGTTTACTGTAACTCTCGAAGCTTACTGGTGAGAATATTACCCAGACATTTCGTCGCAATTCAGAGCTTAAGTCTCCATGAATACTTAAATGCAAGGTCAGCCGTGGAACCATGGAGCATCACCTGGTGAACCAATAGCTTAAATCCGATGCGCCGAAGCTAGTTTTCTATAGCTCTCGAAGCTTCCTAGTGAGAATGTAACCCAGAAATTTCTTCGCAATTTAGAACATAAGTCTCCAAGCCTACTTAAATGTAAGGTCAGCAGTGGAACAATGAAGCATCACCTGTTGCACCAATAGCTTAAATCCGATGCACCAAAGCAAGTATAGTGCATCTCGCGATGCTTCCTAGTGAGAAGATAACGCAGAAATTTCGTCGCAATTCATAACTTTAGTCTGCAAGACTACTTATCAGCAATTTCAAAAGTGGAAACATGGAGCATCGGCTGGTGGACCAATTGCTTGAATCCGATGCACCAAGGCATGTTTACTGTAAGTCTCGAAGCTTCCTAGTGAGAATGTAACCCACAAATTTCGTCGCAATTCAGTACTTTAGTCTCCAAGCCAACTTATCAACAAGGTCGGCAGCTGAAACGTATAGCACCAGCTGGTGGACCAGTAGCTTACGTCCGATGAACCAAAGAAAGTTTACTATAACTCGCGATGCTTCCTACTGAGAACGTAACCCACAAATTTTGGCGCAATTCAGAAATTCAGTCTGCAAGCCTACTTACCTGCAAGGACAGCAGTGGAACCATGGAGCATCACCTGGCGGACCAGTAGCTTAAATCCGATGCACCAAAGAAAGTTTACTGTAACTCTCGAAGCTTCCTAGTGTGAATGTAACACAGAAATTTCGTCGCAATTCAGAACTTTAGTCTCCAAGACTACTAATCTGCAATTTTAGATGTGGAACCATGGTGCGTCACCTGGTGGACCAGTAGCTTAAATCCGATATACAAAAGCAAGTTTACTCTAACTCTGGAAGCATCCTAGTAACAATATAACCCAGAAATTTCGACGCATTTCAGATTTTTAGTCTCCAACCATTCCTATCTGCCAAGTCTGCAGAGGAACCATGGAGCTATACCTGGTGGACCAGTAGTTTAAATCTGATTCACCAAAGCAAGTTTACTGTAACTCTCGAAGCTTCCTGGTGAGAATACAAGGCAGAAATGTCGTCGCAATTCAGAACTTAAATCTCCAAGCCTACTTATCTGCAAGGTCAGCAGTGGAACAATGGAGCATCACTTGGTGGACCAGTACCTTAAATTCAATGCACCAAAACAGGTTTCTGTAACTCTCGAAGCTTCCTAGTGGGAATAATAAACCATAAATATTGTCGCAATTCAGAACTTTACTTTCCAAGCCAATTAATCTGCAAGGTCAGCAGTAGAAACAAGGAGCATCACCTGGTGGACCAGTGGTTTGAATCCGATGCACCAAAGAAAGTCTACTGTAGCTCTCCAGGTTCCTAGTGAGAATGTAACCCAGAAATTTCCTAGCAAATGCAGAACTTTAGTCTCCGAGCCTACTTATCTGGAAGGTCAGCAGTGGAACCATTGAACATCACCTGATGGACCATAACCTTAAATCCGATGCTCCAAAACAAGTCAAGATAATTCTAGAAACTTCCTAGTAAGAATCTAACCCCAAAATTTCGTCGCAATTCCGAACTTTAGTATCCAAGACTACTTATCTGGGACATCAGCAGTGGGACCATGGAGCATCACCTGGTGGCCCAGTAGCTTAATTCCGATACACAAAGCAAGTTTACTGTAACTCTCGATGCTTCCTAATCAGAACGTAACCCGGAAATTTTGTCGAAATTCAGAAATTCATTCTCGAAGCCTACTTATCTGCAAGGTCAGCAGTGGAACCATGGGGCATCGCCTGGTGGACCAGTAGCTTAAATCCGATGCATCAAAGGAATTTTACTGTAACTCTCGAAGCTTCCTAGTGAGAATATTACATAGAAATTTCGTGCAATTTAGAACTTTACACTCCAAGCCTACTTATCTGCAAGGTCAGCAGTGGAACAATGGAGCATCACCTGGTTGACCAGTAGCTTAAACCCGACGAACCAAGCAAGTT
The DNA here is from genome assembly GCF_023897955.1 of Schistocerca gregaria. NCBI lineage: Eukaryota > Metazoa > Arthropoda > Insecta > Orthoptera > Acrididae > Schistocerca > Schistocerca gregaria. The sequence goes on from NC_064925.1 coordinate 47,724,929, forward strand.
TACTGTAGCTCTCTAAGCATCCTGGTGAGAATGTAGCCCAGAAATTACGTCGCAATTCAGAACTTCAGTCTCCAAGCATACATATTTTCAAGGACAGCAGTGGAACCAGGGAGCATCACCAGGTGGACAATTAGCTTAAATCCGATGCACCAAAGCATGTTTACTGTAACTCTCGAAGCTTATTAGTGAGATTATAACACAGAAATTTCGTCGCAATTCAGAAATTTATTCTCCAAACCTACTCATTTGCTATCTCAGCAGTGGAACCTTGGAGCATCACCTGGTGGACAAGTAGCTTAAATCCGATGCACCAATGCAAGTTTACTGTAGCTCTCGAAGCTTCCTAGTGAGGATGTAACCCAGAAATTTCATAGCAATTAAGAACTTTAGTCTCGAAGCCCACTTATCTTAAAGGTCAGCAGAGGTACCATGGAGCATCACTTGGTGGACAAGTAGCTTAAATCCGATAGATCAGAGCAGGTTTGCTGTAATTCTCGAAGTTTCGTAGTGAGAATATAACCCAGAAATATCTTCGCAGTTCAGAACTTTAGTGTCCTAGTCTACTTATCTGCAAGATCAGCGTAGGAACCATGGAGCATTACCTGGTGGACCAGTAGCTTGAATCCGATGCACCAAAGCAAGTTTACTGTAACTCTCGAAGCTTCCTAGTGATTATGTATCCCAGAAATTTTGTCTCAATGCAGAACTTTAGTCTGCAAGGGTAATTATCTGCAAGATCAGCGTAGGAACCATTGATCATTACCTGGTGGACCAGTAGCTTGAATCCGCTGCACCAAAGCACGTTTACTGTAACTCTCGAAGCTTCCTATTGAGAATAGAACAGAGAAATTTGCCCGCAACACAGAATTTTAGACTCCAAGCCTACTTATCTGTAAGGTCGGGAGTGGAACCATGTAGCATCACCTGGTGGACCAGTTGCTTGAATCCGATGCACCAAAGCACGTTTACTCTAACTCTAGAAGCTTCCAAGTCAGAATATAATCCAGAAATTTCGTCGCAATACAGAACTTTAGTCTCCAACACTTCTTATCTGCAAGGTCAACATTGGAACCATGGAGCGTCACCTGCTGAATCAGTAGCTTAAATCCGATGCACCAAAGCAAGTTTACTGTAACTCTCGAAGCTTCCTAGTGATTATGTATCCCAGAAATTTTGTCTCAATGCAGAACTTTAGTCTGCAAGGGTAATTATCTGCAAGATCAGCGTAGGAACCATTGATCATTACCTGGTGGACCAGTAGCTTGAATCCGCTGCACCAAAGCACGTTTACTGTAACTCTCGAAGCTTCCTATTGAGAATAGAACAGAGAAATTTGCCCGCAACACAGAATTTTAGACTCCAAGCCTACTTATCTGTAAGGTCGGGAGTGGAACCATGTAGCATCACCTGGTGGACCAGTTGCTTGAATCCGATGCACCAAAGCACGTTTACTCTAACTCTAGAAGCTTCCAAGTCAGAATATAATCCAGAAATTTCGTCGCAATACAGAACTTTAGTCTCCAAGTAAATTATGAATAATCCGCCTCGATTGCGAAAATTCCCGGTGTTTACCCAGGATTCAACGTGGATAACCACGCCTTCTTCAGAACAAAATTAAAAAAAACAGCTTGCCTAAATGGGCATAGTCAATTTCTAAAATAAACACCCAGAACGGCAGGTCCTCATAAAATTTATTAACATTACATGGTACATCCGTACCAAATCAATAACACTACTTAACTGTGTGCTGCCTCACCCCAGCCAACGTGCGATGGGTCGCAGGCTCTCCACTGCACTAAGGCCTCGCCGCCTGTTCCCCTGAGCGACTGTCGACAATCTCTACGCATGCGCGCGGCTGTAAAATTATGAGTAAGGTTTCAAATAACAGTGAAAAAGGTAACACTGGTAAGGTTTTAAAAAACATAAACCAAAAACTAATACAGAAGGATGCTATTATTGCTAAATCTGATAAGGGGAACTCCATAGTTGTATCTACAAAGAAAGAATATATAGAAAGAACGGAAGCCTTTTTCAATGAGAACGGGATAATTATACTCGACAAAGACCCTACCGCTACGCTTCAAAAAGAATTTAGAATCGGACTTCATAATACTAAAACTTTAATAGGAGAATTTCGAAAAAAGGGACTCATCAACATGAACCCTAAACCCCCTTGTATGAGAAGCCAGTTCAAGGTCCATAAATTAAATCACCCAATTCGCCCTATTGTTGACAGCACAGGGAGCGCCTATCATAAACTGGCTAAATGCTTACATAATAAAATTAAACATAATTTTGTTTTTAGAAAAAACTATACAGTCAAAAATTCTATTGAATTAGCCACGCTTTTGGGTAATGTAACCTGTTCTGAGGAATCTAAACTAGTCTCGTTTGATATAACAAGTCTGTACTCGAACGTACCAGTGTACCAGACTCTCCAGATATTAGAGGGTAATTTACGTTACTATAAAAGACTATCGCATGATGAAATTGATGAGCTAATGATGTTGCTACGGACTGTAACGAAAAATAATTATTTTACCTTTAATGATAGAATGTATTCGCAACCGTTTGGATTGGCCATGGGAAGCCCCCTTGCTGGGATTTTATCTGAAATTTTCTTGAACTCCTTAGAGTTAGATTTCTTTGCCAGTGGTACAGAGATTTTGAGTAAAATAAAATTTTATACAAGGTACTTTGACGCCTTTTTATTTGTCATTAACGGTACTCAGAATAATGTAGACCGTATTTTTTCTATCTTTAGTGAGTTTCATGATAACATCAGGTTTACACTTGAGAGGGAATCCTTGACGAGGTCCTTGAACTATTTGGATCTCACGTTGACGGTGGTGGATAGCCATATTGAGTTTAATATATACCGGAAAGACACGTACTCTGATAACACCATTTCTGCAGATTCGGCGCATCCGCATGCCCATAAAATGGCCTTCTTCCAATCGAATATACATCGAGCTACAGCTATCCTTCTGTCACCGGAGGCGTTATAGACCGAACTGGTCACACTGGAAGCTATCGCTAGAAATAATGGCTATAGTTCACAATTGGTAAGACGTTTGTACAACAAGAAAATAAATAAAAGTAATGGTACGGCTTCCACATTAGGGGATTTAGTAAATGACAAACCGATGGCAATAGTACCTATCCCTTTTGTAGGTAATGTAAGTTACAAATTAGGGCGTTTGCTTAGAGCCTATAACTTTAGGGTAGCATTTTCTACCAACAACAATCTGCACAAGAATTTAATCCACTCGTTGCAGATCAGAAGTGACAAACTTTCTCAGTCTGGTGTGTATAAAGTTACTTGCGGTCACTGTCCGAAATTTTATATCGGTCAAACAGGCCGAGCTCTCATGACTAGTTATAAAGAGCACATCCCCACTAGAAGCGGTGATTGCACGAGGGGTTCCACTTACGCAGAACACCTTATACAAATGGCTCATGCGCCAAGTCCTCCGTCTAATATAGAGTTGCTTCATGCTGAAGTTAAGGGCTTAAAATTGGACATCTTAGAGGAAATGCAGATTTTTAAACACCTGCAGTATGCCAAAGACGATGTCCTCAACGATCAGCTACAATTAAGAAACAGAAATTTCTTTGAAGGTTTCGGTCCCTTACTTAATTCTTTTCATTAAACTACATGACGTGGACGTTGGCTAATGCATACACAGGTTGTTGATTATTAACGGATGATAACGTTGCCCCTCCCCCTCTCTTTCTTGGCACCCTTCCCTTTCTGTGAGCTGAAGGTTTGGTTAGCCAAGATGAACGCCTTTCGGTCATCGTAAATTCATATCGCTGCGCGCTTTTAAGACGTATTGTATCTTCGTTGGCTTCTATATTTATAAGATCGTGGAGCCAAGATATGTCCTAATTCTGTTATGCTTTTTGATTACGGCCTGCTCAGCCACTTTACTATGTCCTCATGCATAGCCATTTCTGTATGTTAGTTGTAATTTTTACCTAATTTTAGTGCATCCATATTAGTCAGTGGCTGATGAACGACCTGTGCGCAATGTTGGTCGAGAATTAATATGTCGTAATTTCCGCATCAACGCTTGTATCACTTACTATTTAGGCGACAACTTATTCTAGTTACTTAGGCCCCGATTCATGTTAACTGTTATATCCAGTTTCTATGCATAAGAAGAGCGTTTCTTAGAAGCGCGCATGCGCAGAGATTGTCGACAGTCGCTCTGAGAACAGCCGGCGAGGCCTTAGTGCAGTGGAGAGCTTCTGACCCATCGCACGTTGGCTGGGAAGAGGCAGCACACACAGTTATGTAGTGTTATTGACTTGGTACGGATGTACCGTGTAATGTTAATAAATTTTATGGGGATCTGCCGTTCTGGGTGTTCATTTTAGAAATTGACTATGCCCATTTAGGCAAGTTGTTTTTTATTTTGTTCAGAGGAAGGCGTGGTTATCCACGTTGAAACCTGGGTAAACACCGGGAATTTTCACAATCGAGGCGGAATATTCATAATTTATTTAGATAATTACGATTGCTGACGCGCTGCAATGCTGGAAGTTCTTAGTCTCCAAGCCTACTTATCTGCAATTTCAGCAGTTGAATCATGGAGCATCACCTGGTAGACCAGTAGGTTACATCCAATGCACCAAAGCAAGTTTACTGTAACTCTCGAAGCATCCTAGTGAAAATGTACCCCAGAAAATTCGTCGCAATTCAGAACTTTAGTCTCCAAGACTAATTATCTGCAAGGTCAGCATCGGAATAATGGAGCATTACTTATAGACCAGTAGCTTGAATCCGATGCACCAAAGCACGTTACTGTAAGTCTAGAAGCTTCCTAGTAAGAATATAACCCCGAAATTTCGTCGCAATTCACAACTTCAGTCTCCAGCCCTACTTATCTGCATGGTCAGCAGAGGATCCATGAAGCATCTAATGGTGGACCAGTAGCTTAAATCCGATGCACCAAAGCAAGTTTACTGTAACTCTCGAAGCTTTCTAGTGAGAATATATCCCAGAAATTTCGTCGCAGTTCATAACTTTAGTCTCCAAGCCTACTTATCTGGAAATTCGGCAGTGGAACCATGGAGCAACACCTGGTGGACCAGCACGTTAACTCTTACTCTCGAAGCTTCCTAGTGAGAATACAACGCAGAAAATTCGTCGAAATTCATAACTTTAGTCTACAAGCCTAGTTATCTGCAAGGTCAGCATCGGAAACATGGAGCATCACCTTGTGTGCAGTTGCTTAAATCCGATGCACCATAGTAAGTTTACTGTATCTCTCGAAGGTTCATAGTGAGAATGTAGGAAGAAATGGCGTCACAATTTAGAACTTTAGTCTCCAAGCCTACTTATCTGCAAGGTCAACAGTGGTACAATGGAGCATCACCTGGTGGACCAGTAGCTTTTATGCGATGCACCAAAGCCAGTTTACTGTAAATCTCGAAGCGTCCCAGTGAGATTATAACCCAGAAATTTCGTCTCAATTCAGAAATTAGGTCTCCAAGCCTACTTATCTGCAAGGTCAGCAGTGGAACCATGGATCATCACTGGTGGGGCAGTTGCTTAAATCCGATGCACCAAAGTAAGTTTACTGTATCTCTCGAAGCTTCACAGTGGGAATGTAAGAAAGATATGGCGTCGCAATTTAGAACTTTAGTCTCCAAGCATACTTACGTGCAAGTTCAGCAGTGGAACCATGGAGCATCACCTGGTGGACCAGTAGCTTAAATCCGATGCACCAAAGCAATTTTACTGTAACTCTCGAAGTTTTCTAGTGATAATATAACCCAGAAATGCCATCGGAATTCAGAACTTTAGTTTCCAGTCCTACATATCTGCAAGGTCAGCCGTGAAACCATAAAGCATCAACTGGTGGACCAGTAGCTAGAATGCGATGCACCAAATCACGTTTATTCTAACTGTCGAAGCTTACTAGTGAGAATATAACCCAGACATTTCGTCGCAATTCAGATCTTTATTCTCCAAACCTACTTATTTGCAAAGTCAGCAGTGGAACTTTGGAGCTTCAACTGGTGGACCAGTAGCTTGAATCTGATGCACCAAAGCAAGTTTACTGTAACTGTCGAAGCATCCTAGTGAGAATAAAAAACAGAAATTTCGTCGCAATTCAGAACTTTAGTCTTCAAGCCTACTTATCTGCAATGTCAGCAGTTGAACCATGGAGCATCACCTGGTAGACCAGTAAGTCAAATCCAATGCACCAAAGGAAGTTTACTGTAACTCTCGAAGCATGCTAGTGAAAATGTATCCCAGAAAATTCGTCGCAATTCTGAACTTTAGTCTCCAAGCATACTTATCTGCAAGGCCAACAGTGCTACAATGTAGCATCACCTGGTCGACCAGTAGATTAAATCCTATGCACCAAAGGAACTTTACGGTAACTCTCTAAGCTTCCTAGTGGGAATATAACACAGAAATTTTATCGCAATTCAGAACTTTAGTCTCCAAGCCTACTTATGTGCAAGGAAGGCAGTAGAAAATTGGAGCTTCACCTGCTTGAACAGTAGACTGAATCCGATGCATCAAAGCAAATCTACTGTAACTCTCGAAGCTTCCTAGTGGGTATACAACCCAGAAATTTAGTCGTGATTCAGAATTTTAGTCTCCAAGCCTACTTATGTGCAAATTCAGCTGTGGAACCATGGAGCATCACCTGGTGGACCAGTAGCTTAAATTCGATGCACCAAAGCAAATTAACTGTAACTCGTGAAGCTTCATAGTAAAAATGTAAAGAAGAAATTGCGTCGTAATTTAGAACATTAGTCTTTAAGCCTACTTATCTGCTATTTCAGCAGTAGAACCATGGATCATCACCTGGTTGACCTGTAGCTTAATTCCAATGAACCAATGCAAGTTTACTGTACCTCTCGAAGCTTCCTAGAAGAATACAAACCAGAAACTTCGTCGCAATTCCTAAATTTAGTCTCCAAGCCTACTTATCGGCAAGATTTGAAGTGGAACCATTTAGCATCACCTGGCCCGCAGTTGCATAAATCCGATGCACCAAAGCAAGTTTACTGTAACTATCAAAGCTTCCTAGTGAGAATACAACCCAGAAATTTCGTCGCAGTTCAGAACTTTAGTCTCCAATACTACTTATCTGCAATTTCAGCAGTTGAATCATGGAGCATCACCTGGAGGAACAGTAGGTTAAATCCGATGTACCAAAGCAAGTTTACTGTAACTCTCGAAGCTTCCTAGTGAGAATATAAACCAAAAATTTCGTCGCAATTCAGAACTTTGGTCTCCAGGCCTACTTATCAGCAATTTCAGCAGTTGAATCATGGAGCATCACCTGGTAGAGCAGTAGGTTAAATCCAATGCACCAAAGCAAGTTTACTGTAACTCTCGAAGCATGCTAGTGAAAATGTACCCCAGAAAATTCGTCGCAATTTAGAACTTTAGTCTCCAAGACTAATTATCTGCAAGGTCAGCATCGGAATAATGGAGCATTACTTATAGACCAGTAGCTTGAATCCGATGCACCAAAGCACGTTACTGTAAGTCTAGAAGCTTCCTAGTGAGAATATAACCCCGAAATTTCGTCGCAATTCAGAACTTCAGTCTCCAGCCCTACTTATCTGCATGGTCAGCAGAGGATCCATGAAGCATCTAAAAGTGGACCAGTAGCTTAAATCCGATGCACCAAAGCAAGTTTACTGTAACTCTCGAAGCTTTCTAGTGAGAATATATCCCAGAAATTTCGTCGCAGTTCATAACTTTAGTCTCCAAGCCTACTTATCTGCAAATTCGGCAGTGGAACCATGGAGCAACACCTGGTGGACCAGTAGCTTGAGTCCGATGCACCAAAGCACGTTAACTCTTACTCTCGAAGCTTCCTAGTGAGAATACAACGCAGAAAATTCGTCGAAATTCATAACTTTAGTCTACAAGCCTAGTTATCTGCAAGGTCAGCATCGGAACCATGGAGCATCACCTTGTGTGCAGTTGCTTAAATCCGATGCACCATAGTAAGTTTACTGTATCTCTCGAAGGCTCATAGTGAGAATGTAGGAAGAAATGGCGTCACAAATTAGAACTTTAGTCTCCAAGCCTACTTATCTGCAAGGTCAACAGTGGTACAATGGAGCATCACCTGGTGGACCAGTAGCTTTTATCCGATGCACCAAAGCCAGTTTACTGTAAATCTCGAAGCTTCCCAGTGAGAATATAACCCAGAAATTTCGTCGCAATTCAGAAATTAGGTCTCCAAGCCTACTTATCTGCAAGGTCAGCAGTGGAACCATGGATCATCACTGGTGGGGCAGTTGCTTAAATCCGATGCACCAAAGTAAGTTTACTGTATCTCACGAAGCTTCACAGTGGGAATGTAAGAAAGATATGGCGTCGCAATTTAGAACTTTAGTCTCCAAGCATACTTACGTGCAAGTTCAGCAGTGGAACCATGGAGCATCACCTGGTGGACCAGTAGCTTAAATCCGATGCACCAAAGCAATTTTACTGTAACTCTCGAAGTTTTCTAGTGATAATATAACCCAGAAATGCCATCGGAATTCAGAACTTTAGTTTCCAGTCCTACATATCTGCAAGGGCAGCAGTGAAATCATAAAGCATCAACTGGTGGACCAGTAGCTAGAATGCGATGCACCAAATCACGTTTATTCTAACTGTCGAAGCTTCCTAGTGAGAATATAACCCAGACATTTCGTCGCAATTCAGATCTTTATTCTCCAAACCTACTCATTTGCAAAGTCAGCAGTGGAACCTTGGAACTTCAACGTGTGGACCAGTAGCTTGAATCTGATGCACCGAAGCAAGCTTACTGTAACTCTCGAAGCATCCTAGTGTGAATATGAAACAGAAATTTCGTCCCAATTCAGAACTTTAGTCTCCAAGCCTACTTATCTGCAATTTCAGCAGTGGAACCATGGAGCATCACCTGGAGGAACAGTAGCTTAAATCCGATACACCATAGCCAGTTTACTGTACCTCTCGAAACTTACTAGTGGGAATACAACTCAGATAATTCGTCGCAATTCAGAACTTTAGTCTCCAAGCCTACTTATGTGCAAGTTCAGCAGTGGAACCATGGTGCATCACCTGGTGGACCAGTAGATTAAATCCGATGCACCAAAGGAACTTTACGGTAACTCTCGAAGTTTCCTAGTGGGAATATAACACAGAAATTTTATTGCAATTCATATCTTTAGTCTCTAGGCCTACTAATGTGCAAGGAAGGCAGTAGAAAAATGGAGTTTCACCTGCTTGACAAGTAGACTGAATACGATGCGTGAGAGCAAATCTACTGTAACTCTCGAAGCTTCCTAGTTGGTATACAACCCAGAATTTTCGTCAAAATTCAGAACTTTAGTCTCCAAGCCTACTTATGTGCAAGTTTAGCTGTGGAACCATGGAGAATCACCTGGTTGACCAGTAGCTTAAATCAGATGAACCAAAGCAAGTTTACTGTTGCTCTCTAAGCATCCCAGTGAAAGTGTAGCCCAGAAACTACGTCGCAATTGAGAAGTTTAGTCTCCAAGCATACGTATTTTCAAGGTCAGCAGTGGAACCAGGGAGCATCACCAGGTTGACAAGTAACTTAAATCCGATGCACCAAAGCAAGTTTACTGTAACTCACGAAACTACCTAGTGAGAATGTAACCCAAAAATTACGTCGCAATTCAGAACTTTAGTCTCTAAGCCTACTTATCTGCAAGGGCAGCAGTGGTAGCATGGAGCATCACCTGGTGGACCAGTAGCTTAAATACGTAGCACCAAAGCAAGTTTACGGTAATTCTCGAAGCTTCCTAGTAAGAATATAACCCAGAAATTTCGTAGCAATTCAGAACTTTAGTCTCCAAGCATACTTACTTTCAAGGTCAGCAGTGGAACCATGTAGGTTCACCATGTGGACAAGTAGCTTAAATCCGATGCACCAAAGCATGTGTACTGAAACTCTCGAAGCTTCCTATTGAGAATAGAACAGAGAAATTTCCCCGCAATACAGAATTTTAGACTCCAAGCCTACTTATCTGCAAGGTCGGGAGTGGAACCATGTAGCATCACCTGGTGGACCAGTAGCTTGAATCCGATGCACCAAAGCACGTTTACTGTAACTCTAGAAGCTTCCAAGTCAGAATATAATCCAGAAATTTCGTCGCAATTCAGAACTTTAATCTCCAAGCCCACTTATCTGCAAGGTCAGCAGTGGAACCATGGAGCATCACCTGGAGGACCAGTAGCTTAAATCCGATGCAACAAAGCAGGTTTACTGTAGCTCTCGAAGCTTCCTAGTGATAATGTAACCCAGAAATGTCGTAGCAATTCAGAACTTTATTCTCGAAGTCTACTTATCTGCAAGGTCGGCAAAGGAAGCATGGAGCATCTCCTAGTGGACCAGTATCTTAAATTCGATACACCAATTCAAGTTTACTGTAACTCTCGAAGCTTCCTAGTGGGAATATAAACCAAAAATTTCGTCGCAATACTGAACATTAGTATCCAAGCCTACTTATCGGCAATTTCAGCAGTTGAACCATGGAGCATCACCTGGTGGACCAGTAGGTTAAATCCAATGCACCAAAGCAAGTTTACTGTAACTCTCGAAGCATGCTAGTGAAAATGTATCCCAGAAAATTCGTCGCAATTCAGAATTTTAGTCTCCAAGACTAATTATCTGCAAGGTCAGCATCGGAACTATGTAGCATTACCTATAGACCAGTAGCTTGATTCCGATGCACCAAAGCACGTTACTGTAAGTCTAGAAGCTTCCTAGTGAGAATATAACCCAGAAATTTCGTCGCAATTCAGAACTCTAGTCTCCAACCCTACTTATCTGCATGGTCAGCATAGGAACCATGGAGCATCACCTGGTGGACCAGTCGCTTGAATGCGATGCACCAAAGCACGTTTACTGTAAGTCTAGAAGCTTCCTAGACAGAATATAATCCAGAAATTTTGTCACAATTCAGAATTTTATACTCCAAGCCTACTTATCTGCAAGGTCGGGAGTGGAACCATGTAGCCTCACCTGGTGGACCAGTAGCTTAAATCCGATGCACCAAAGCACGTTTACTGTAACTCTCGAAGCTTTCTGGTTAGAATATAAACCAAAAATTTCGTCGCAATACAGAACTTTAGTCTCCAAGTAAATTATGAATTATCCGCTTCGATTGCGAAAATTCCCGGTGTTTACCAAGGTTTCAACGTGTATAACCACGCCTTCTTCAGAACAAAATAAAAAACAGCTTGCCTAATTGGGCATAGTCAATTTCTAAAATGAACACCCACAACGCCAGGTCCTCATAAAATTTATTAACACTACACGGTACATCCGTACCAAATCAATAACACTACTTAACTGTGTGCTGCCTCACCCCAGCCAACGTGCGATGGGTCACAGGCTCTCCACTGCACTAAGGCCTCGCCGGCTGTTCCCCTGAGCGACTGTCGACAATCTCTACGCATGCGCGCGGCTAAGAAACGCACTTCTTATGCATAGAAACTGGATATAAGAGTTAACATGAATCGGGGCCTAAGTAACTACAAAAAGTTTTCGCCCAACAGACATGATAAGAAGCTAGCGAGCTTAATTAGGAAGCATAATAACGATAAATCGACTGATACTACTGCTATAACCGAAACTAAATTTTCGAACGAATCGTTAATAAAACAGTCATCACATTCTCTCCTCATGAGAGGGCTCTTCTCGCGAAAGGATTGAAATTCAATATTGAATCAGAAGCATTAAAACAGAAGGCTATCGAAAATGTTATAGTGGAATTGAAGCTCGGTTTAAAATATGCTAAAACGCCTAAAAATAAACAAACTCGTTTGGCTTACGAGGCTTGTAAAATTATGAGTAAGGTTTCAAATAACAGTGAAAAATGTAACTTTGGTAAGGTTTTAAAAAACATAAACCAAAAACTAATACAGAAGGATGCTATTATTGCTAAATCTGATAAGGGGAACTCCATAGTTGTATCTACAAAGAAAGAATATATAGAAAGAACGGAAGCCTTTTTCAATGAGAACGGGATAATTATACTCGACAAAGACCCTACCGCTACGCTTCAAAAAGAATTTAGAATCGGACTTCATAATACTAAAACTTTAATAGGAGAATTTCGAAAAAAGGGACTCATCAACATGAACCCTAAACCCCCTTGTATGAGAAGCCAGTTCAAGGTCCATAAATTAAATCACCCAATTCGCCCTATTGTTGACAGCACAGGGAGCGCCTATCATAAACTGGCTAAATGCTTACATAATAAAATTAAACATAATTTTGTTTTTAGAAAAAACTATACAGTCAAAAATTCTATTGAATTAGCCACGCTTTTGGGTAATGTAACCTGTTCTGAGGAATCTAAACTAGTCTCGTTTGATATAACAAGTCTGTACTCGAACGTACCAGTGTACCAGACTCTCCAGATATTAGAGGGTAATTTACGTTACTATAAAAGACTATCGCATGATGAAATTGATGAGCTAATGATGTTGCTACGGACTGTAACGAAAAATAATTATTTTACCTTTAATGATAGAATGTATTCGCAACCGTTTGGATTGGCCATGGGAAGCCCCCTTGCTGGGATTTTATCTGAAATTTTCTTGAACTCCTTAGAGTTAGATTTCTTTGCCAGTGGTACAGAGATTTTGAGTAAAATAAAATTTTATACAAGGTACGTTGACGACATTTTATTTGTCATTAACGGTACTCAGAATAATGTAGACCGTATTTTTTCTATCTTTAGTGAGTTTCATGATAACATCAGGTTTACACTTGAGAGGGAATCCTTGACGAGGTCCTTGAACTATTTGGATCTCACGTTGACGGTGGTGGATAGCCATATTGAGTTTAATATACACCGGAAAGACACGTACTCTGATAACATCATTTCTGCAGATTCGGCGCATCCGCATGCCCATAAAATGGCCTTCTTCCAATCGAATATACATCGAGCTACAGCTATCCCTCTGTCACCGGAGGCGTTAGAGACCGAATTGGTCACACTGGAAGCTATCGCTAGAAATAATGGTTATACTTCACAATTGGTAAGACGTTTGTACAACAAGAAAAAAATAAAAATAATGGTACGGCTTCCACATTAGGGGATTTAGTAAATGACAAACCGATGGCAATAGTACCTATCACTTTTGTAGGTAATGTAAGTTACAAATTAGGGCGTTTGCTTGAGCCTATAACTTTAGGGTAGCATTTTCTACCAACAACAATCTGCACAAGAATTTAATCCACTCGTTGCAGATCAGAAGTGACAAACTTTCTCAGTCTGGTGTGTATAATTACTTGTGGTCACTGTCCGAAATTTTATATCGGTCAAACAGGCCGAGCTCTCATGACTAGTTATAAAGAGCACATCCCCACTAGAAGCGGTGATTGCACGAGGGGTTCCACTTACGCAGAACACCTTATACAAATGGCTCATGCGCCAAGTCCTCCGTCTAATATAGAGTTGCTTCATGCTGAAGTTAAGGGCTTAAAATTGGACATCTTAGAGGAAATGCAGATTTTTAAACACCTGCAGTATGCCAAAGACGATGTCCTCAACGATCAGCTACAATTAAGAAACAGAAATTTCTTTGAAGGTTTCGGTCCCTTACTTAATTCTTTTCATTAAACTACATGACGTGGACGTTGGCTAATGCATACACAGGTTGTTGATTATTAACGGATGATAACGTTGCCCCTCCCCCTCTCTTTCTTGCACCCTTCCCTTTCTGTGAGCTGAAGGTTTGGTTAGCCAAGATGAACGCCTTTCGGTCATCGTAAATTCATATCGCTGCGCGCTTTTAAGACGTATTGTATCTTCGTTGGCTTCTATATTTATAAGATCGTGGAGCCAAGATATGTCCTAATTCTGTTATGCTTTTTGATTACGGCCTGCTCAGCCACTTAGCATTTTGGCGATGTAGCGACAGTGATGGTTTCTGTTAGCAGAATTTGTGTGGTTTTATCCGTTAACAGCATTTGAGATTTTCTTTCCACCGCCCACCCCTCCCCCCCCCCTCCCCGCCCCCACACCATTATCCGTTAAGGTGTCAAGTTTTGCAGACCGTTTGCCTAGTGAGTTACAACTTAATGGTTCCCGCATGTAGTATGGTTTGGAACCGATTGCACTTTACTGTGTCCTCATGCATAGCCATTTCTGTATGTTAGTTGTAATTTTTACCTAATTTTAGTGCCTCCATATTATTCAGGGGCTGATGCACGACATGTGCGCAATGTTGGTCTAGAATTAATATGTCGTAATTTCCGCATCAACGCTTGTATCACTTACTATTTGGGCGACAACTTTTTCTAGTTACTTAGGCCCCGATTCATGTTAACTGTTATATCCAGTTTCTATGCATAAGAAGAGCATTTCTTAGCCGCGCGCATGCGCAGAGATTGTCGACATTCGCTCAGGGGAACAGCCGGCGATGCCTTAGTGCAGTGGAGAGCCTGTGACCCATCGCACGTTGTCTGGGGAGAGACAGCACACACAGTTAAGTAGTGTTATTGACTTGGTACGGATGTACCGTATAATGTTAATAAATTTTGTGGGGAACTGCCGTTCTGGGTGTTCATTTTAGAAATTCACTATGCCCATTTAGGCAAGCTGTTTTTTATTTTGTTCTGAAGAGGGCGTGGTTATCCACGTTGAAACCAGGGTAAACACCGGGAATTTTCGCAATCGAGCCGGATTATTCATAATTTATTTAGATAATTACGTTTGCTGACGCGCTGCAATGCTGAAAGTTCTTAGTCTCCAAGCCTACTTATCTGCAATTTCCGCAGTTGAAACATGGAGAATCACCTAGTGGACCAGTAGGTTAAATACGATGCACCAAAGCAAGTTTACTGTAACTCTCGAAGCTTCCTAGTGAGAATATAACGTAAAAATTTCGTCGCAATTCAGAACTTTAGTCTCCAAGCCTACTTATCTGCAATTTCAGCAGTTGAATCATGGAGCATCACCTGGTAGACCAGTAGGTTAAACCCAATGCTCCAAAGCAAGTTTACTGTAACTCTCGAAACATGCTAGTGAAAATGTATCAAAGAAAATTCGTCGCAGTTCAGAACTTTCGTCTCCAAGCCTACTTATCTGCAATCTCAGCAATGGAACACTGGAGCAACACCTGGTGGACCAGTAGCTTGAGTCCGATGCACCAAAGCACGTTAACTCTTACTCTCAAAGCTTCCTAGTGCGAATACAACGCAGAAAATTCGTCGCAATTCATAACTTTAGTCTACAAGCCTAGTTATCTGCAAGGTCAACATCGGAACCATGGAGCATCACCTGGTGGGGCAGTTGCTTAAATCCGGTACACCAAAGTAAGTTTACTGTATCTCTCGAAGCTTCATAGTGAGAATGTAGGAAGAAATGGCGTCACAATTTAGAACTTTAGTCTCCAAGCCTACTTATCTGCAAGGTCAACAGTGGTACAATGGAGCATCATGTGGTGGACCAGTAGCTTTAATCCGATGCACCAAAGCCAGTTTACTGTAAATCTCGAAGCTTCCTAGTGAGAATGTATCCCAGAAATATCGTCACAGTTCAGAACTAAGGTCTCCAACCCTAGTTATTGGCAAGGTCAGCAGAGGAACCATTTAGACTCACCTGGCGGAACAGTAGCTTAAATCCTGTGCACAAAACCAAGTATACTGTAAGTCTCGAACCTTTCTAGTGAGATTATAACCCAGAAATATCGTCATAATTCAGAACTTTAGTCTCCAAGCCTACTTATCTGCAAGGTCGGCAGTGGAACGATGGAGCATCACCTGGTGGAACAGTAGCTTGAACCCGATGCACCAACGCACGTTTACTGTAAGTCTGAAAGCTTCCTAGTGAGAATATAACCCAGAAATTTCGTCGAAATTCAGAAATTTAGCCTCAAAGCCTACTTATCGGCAAGGTCCGCAGTGAAACCATGGAGCATCACCTGGCTGACCAGTTGCTTAAATTCGGTGCACCAAAGCAAGTTTTCTGTAACTCCTGAAGCTTCATAGTAAAAATGTAAAGAAGAAATTGCGTCGTAATTTAGAACATTAGTCTCCAAGCCTACTTATCTGCTATTTCAGCAGTAGAACCATGGATCATCACCTGGTTCACCAGTAGCTTCATTCCAATGAACCAATGCAAGTTTACTGTACCTCTCGAAGCTTCCTAGTGAGAATACAAACAAGAAACTTCGTCGCAATTCCTAAATTTAGTCTCCAAGCCTACTTCTCGGCAAGGTCTGAAGTGGAACCATTTAACATCACCTAGTCGGGCAGTTGCTTAAATCCGATGCACCAAAGCAAGTTTACTGTAACTCTCGACGCTTCACAGTGATAATGTAAGGACGAAATTGCGTCGCAATTCAGAACTTTACTCTCCAAGCCTACCTATCTGCAAGGTCAACAGTGGTACAATGGAGCATCACCCAGTGGACCAGTAGCTTTAATCCAATGCACCAAAGCACGTTTACTGTAACTCTCGAAGCTTCCTAGTGAGAATACAACCCAGAAATTTCGTCGCAGTTCAGAACATTAGTCTCAAAGCCTACTTATCTGCAATTTCAGTAGTGGAACCATGGAGCATCACCTGGTGGAACAGTAGCTTGAATCCGATGCACCATAGCCAGTTTACAGTACCTCTCGAAACTCACTAGTGAGAATACAACGCAGAAAATTCGTCGCAATTTAGAACATTAGTCTCCAAGCCTACTTATTTGCAAGGTCAGCAGTAGAACAATGGAGCATCACCTGGTTGACCAGTAGACCGAATCCGATGCATGAAAGCAAATCTACTGTAACTCTCGAAGCTTCCTAGTGGGTATACAACCCATAAATTTCGTCACAATTCCGACCTTTAGTCTCCAAGCCTACTTATGTCCAAGTTCAGCTGTGGAACCATAGAGCATCACCTGGTGGACCAGTAGCTTAAATTCGATGCACCAAAACAAGTTAACTGTAACTCTACAAGTTTAATAGTGAGAATATAACCCAGAAATATCATCGCAATACAGTACTTTAGTCTCCAAGCCTACATATCTGCAAGGTCAGCAGTGGAACCATGGAGCCTCACCTGGTGGAACAGTAGCTTGATCCCGATGCACCAACGAATGTTTACTGTAACTCTGGAAGCTTCCTAGTGAGAATATAACCCAGAAATTTCGTCGCAATTCTGAACTTTAATCTCCAAACCTACTCATTTGCAAGTTAGCAGTGGAACCTTAGAGCATCACCTGGTGGACCAGTAGCTTAAACCCGATACACCAAAGCAAGTTTACTGTAACTCTTGAAGCTTCCCAGTGAGAATTTAACCCATAAATATCGTCGCAATTCAGAACTTTATTATCCAAGCCTTCTTATCTGGAAGGTCAACAGTGGAACCTAGAGCATCACCTGGTGGACCAGTAGCTTAAATTCGATGCACCAAAACAAGTTAACTGTAACTCTCCAAGTTTAATAGTGAGAATATAACCCAGAAATATCATCGCAATACAGTACTTTAGTCTCCAAGCCTACATATCTGCAAGGTCAGCAGTGGAACCATGGAGCCTCACCTGGTGGAACAGTAGCTTGATCCCGATGCACCAACGAATGTTTACTGTAACTCTGGAAGCTTCCTAGTGAGAATATAACCCAGAAATTTCGTCGCAATTCTGAACTTTGATCTCCAAACCTACTCATTTGCAAGTTAGCAGTGGAACCTTAGAGCATCACCTGGTGGACCAGTAGCTTAAACCCGATACACCAAAGCAAGTTTACTGTAACTCTTGAAGCTTCCCAGTGAGAATTTAACCCATAAATATCGTCGCAATTCAGAACTTTATTATCCAAGCCTTCTTATCTGGAAGGTCAACAGTGGAACCTAGAGCATCACCTGGTGGACCAGTAGCTTAAATTCGATGCACCAAAACAAGTTAACTGTAACTCTCCAAGTTTAATAGTGAGAATATAACCCAGAAATATCATCGCAATACAGTACTTTAGTCTCCAAGCCTACATATCTGCAAGGTCAGCAGTGGAACCATGGAGCCTCACGTGGTGGAACAGTAGCTTGATCCCGATGCACCAACGAATGTTTACTGTAACTCTGGAAGCTTCCTAGTGAGAATATAACCCAGAAATTTCGTCGCAATTCTGAACTTTGATCTCCAAACCTACTCATTTGCAAGTTAGCATTGGATCCTTAGAGCATCACCTGGTGGACCAGTAGCTTAAACCCGATACACCAAAGCAAGTTTACTGTAACTCTGGAAGCTTCCCAGTGAGAATTTAACCCATAAATATCGTCGCAATTCAGAACTTTATTATCCAAGCCTTCTTATCTGGAAGGTCAACAGTGGAATCTAGAGCATCACCTGGTGGACCAGTAGCTTGAATCCGATGCAGCAAAGCCAGTTTACTGAACTCTCTAAGCTTCCTAGTGAGAATACAACACAGGAATTGCGTCGCAATTCAGAAATTTAATCTCCAAGCCTACTTATCGGCAAGGTCAGCAGTGGAACCATAGAGCATCACCTGGTTGAGCAGTTGCTTAAATCCGATGCACCAAAGCAAGTTTACTGTAAATCTCGAAGCTTCCTACTGAGAATGTATCCCAGAAATATCGTCACAGTTCAGAACTATAGTCTCCAACCCTAGTTATTGGCAAGGTCAGCAGAGGAACCATTTAGACTCACTGGGCGGACCAGTAGCTTAAATCCGATGCACAAAGCCAAGTATACTGTAAGTCTCGAACATTCCTAGTGAGATTATAACCCAGAAATATCTTCATAATTAAGAACTTTAGTCTCCAAGCCTACTTATCTGCAAGGTCGGCAGTGGAACGATGGAGCATCACCTGGTGGAACAGTAGCTTGAACCCGATGCACCAACGCACGTTTACTGTAACTCTCGAAGCATCCTAGTGAGAATATAACCCAGAAATTTCGTCGAAATTCAGAAATTTTGTCTCAAAGCCTACTTATCGGCAAGGTCAGCAGTGAAACCATGGAGCATCACCTGGTGGACCAGTTGCATAAATTCGATGCACCAAAGCAAGTTTCCTGTAATTCTTGAAGCTTCATAGTGAGAATGTAAAGAAGAAATTGCGTCGCAATTCAGAACATTAGTGTCTAAGCCTACTTATCTGCTATTTGAGCAGTGGAACCATGGATCATCACCTGGTGGACCAGTAGCTTAATTCCAATGAACCAAAGCAAGTTTACTGTACCTCTCAAAGCTTCCTAGTGAGAATACAAATCAGAAACGTGGTCGCAAATCATAAATTTATCCAAGCCTACTTATCGGCAAGGTCTGAAGTGGAACCATTTAGCATCACCTGGTCGGGAAGTTGCTTAAATCCGATGCACCAAAGCAAGTTTACTGTAACCCTCGAAGCTTCCTAGTGTGAATGTAACACAGAAATTTCGTCGCTATTCAGAACTTTAGTCTCCAAGCCTACTTATCTGCGAGGTCAGCAGTGGAGCCATGGAGCATCGCCTGGTGGACCAGTAGCTTAAATCCGATGCACCAAAAAAAATTTACTGTAAGTCTCATAGCTCATAGTGATAATGTAAAGAAGAAATTGCGTCGCAATTCAGAACTTTACTCTCCAAGCCTACTTATCTGCAATTATAGCAGTGGGACCATGGAGCATCACCTGGTGGACCAGTAGCTGAATCCGATCCACCAAACGAAGTATACAGTAACTCTCGAAGCTTCCTAGTGAGAATACAAGTCAGAAATTTCGTCGCAATTTGGAACTTTAGTCTCCCAACCCTTATTATCTGCAGGGTCAGCAGTGGAACCATGGAGCATCACCTGGTGTAACAGTAGTTTAAATACGATGCTCCAAAACAAGTTAACTGTAAATCGCGAAGCTATGTAGTGAGCATATAACCCCGAAAATCCATGGCAATTCCGAACTTTAGTCTCCTAGCCTACTTATTTGCAACGTCAGCAGTGGAACCATCGAGCAATACCGGGTGGGCCAGTACCTTGAATCCGATGCACGTACCCAAGTTTACTGTAGTTCCCGAGCTTCCTAGTGAGAATGTAACCCAGAAATTTCGTTGCAATTCTGAACTTTGGTGTCCGAGCTACTTATCTGCAAGGTCAGCAGTAAAATGATGGAGCATCTCCTGGTGAACCAGTAGGTTTAACCCGATGCACCAGAGCAAGTTTACTGTAGCTCTCGAAGCTTGCTAGTGAGAATGTAAACCAGAAATTTCGTCGAAATTCAGAACTTTAGTCTCCAATCCTTCTTATTTGAAGGTCAGAAGTGGAACCATGGTGCATCAGCTGCTGGACCTGTTGCTTAAATTCGATGCACCAAAGCTAGTTTCCTGTTACTCTCGAAACTTCCTAGTGTTAATATAAACCAGAAATTTCATCGCAATCGGAACATTAGTCTCCAAGCCTTCTTATCGGCAATGTCAGCAGGGGAACCATGGAGAAATAACTGGCGGACCAGTAGCTTGAATCCGATGCACCAAAGCAAGTTTACTGTAGCTCTAGAAGCTTACAAGTGAGAATGTAACCCAGAAATTTTGTCGCAATTCAGAACTTTAGTCTCTAAGCCTACATATTGCAAGGTCAGCAGTAGAACCATGGATCATCACCTGCTGGAAAGTAGGTTACATCCGATGCAACGAAACAAGTTTACTAAAGATCTCATGGCATCCTAGTGAGAATGTATTCCAGAAATTCCGTCGCAATTCAGAACTTTAGCCTCCAAGCCTGTTTATACGCATTTTCAGCAGTGGAACCATGTAGCATCTACTGGTGGACCAGTAGCATGAATCCGAAGCACCAAAGCAAGTTTACTGTACCTCTCGAAGCTTTCTAGTCAGTATAAGAACCTGAAATTTGGTGGCAATTCAGAACTTTAGTCTCTAGGCCTAATTATGTGCAAGGTCAGTATCGGAAACATGGAGCATCACCTGGTGGACCAGTAGCATGAATCCGATACACCAAAGCAAGTTTACTGTACCTCCGAAGCTTCCTAGTGAGTATGTAACCCAGAAATTGCGCAGCAATTCCGAACTTTAGTCTCCAAGGCTACTTATTTGCTAGGTCAGCAGTGGAAGCATGGAGCATCACCTGGTGGAGCAGTTGCTTAAATCCGATGCACCAATGCAAGTTTACTGTAGCTCTCGAAGCTACCTAGTGAGAATGAAACCCAGAAATTTCGTCGCAATTCAGAACTTTTATCTCCAAGCCTACTTATCTGCAAGTTCAGCAGTGAAACCATGGAGCATCACCTGGTGGACCAGTTGCTTAAATCAGATGCACCAAAGCAAGCTTACTATAACACTCGAAGCTTCCTGGTGAGAATATAACCGATAAATTTCGTCCCCATTCAGAGTTTTATTCTCCAAACCTACCTATCTGGAAGGTTAACAGTGGACAAGTGGCTTTAGTCCGATGCCCCAAAGTAAGTTTACTGTAACTGTCGAAGCTTCCTAGTGAGAATATAACCCCGAAATTTCATTGCAATTCAGGACTTTATTCTCCAAGCCTACTTATCGGCAAGGGCAGCAGTGGAACCATGGAGCATTACCTTGTAGAACACTTGCCTAAATCCGATAACTAAATCAAGTTTACTGTAACTCTCAAAGCTTCATAGTGAGAATGTAAGGAAGAAATTACATCGCAATTCAGAACTTTAGTCTCCAAGCCTACATATCTGCATGGTAAAAAGTGGTACAATGGAGCTCCACCTGGATGACCAGTAGCTTGAAGCCGATGCACCAGTGCTCGCTTACTCTGACTCTCGAAGCTTCCTAGTGGGAATATAATCCAGAAATATCGTCGCAATTCAGAAATTTAGTCTCCAAGCCTACTTATCGGCAAGGTCAGCAGTGAAACCATGGACTATCACCTGGTGGACCAGTAGCTTGAATCCGAAGCACCAAAGCAAGTTTACTGTACGTCTCGAAGCTTCCTAGTAAGTATAAAAACCCGAAATTTCGTCGCAATTCAGAACTTTAGTCTCCAAACCTTATTAAATGCAAGGTCGGCATCGGAAACATGGAGCATCACCTGGTGGACCAGTAGATTGAATCCGATACACCAAAGCAAGTTTATTGTAGTTCCCGAATCTTCCTAGTGAGAATGTAACCCAGGATTTGTGCCGCAATTCAGAACTTTAGTCTCCAAGACTACTTATTTGCAAGGTCATCATCGGAACCATGGAGCATCACATGGTGGACAGGAAGTTGAATCCGATGCACCAAAGCAATTTTACTGTACCTCTTCTAGCATCCTAGTGTGAATACAACATAGAAATTACGTCGCAATTCAGAACATCAGTCTCCAAGCCTGCTTATTTGCAAGGTCAGCAATGGAATCGTAGAGCATTACCTAAAGGACCAGTAGCGTAAATCCGATGCGCCAAAACAAGTTTACTGTTACTCTCGAAGTTTCCTAGTGAGAATATAACCCATAAATATTTCTGCAATTCAGAACTGTCGTCTCCAAGCCTACTTACCTGCAAGGTCAGCAGCGGAACGTTGGAGGATCACCTGGTGGGCCAGTAGCACAAATCCCATGCACCAAAGACGTTTACTGTAACTCTCGACGCTTCCTAGTGACAATGTAACCCATAAATTTCGTCGAAATTCAGTTCTTTTGTCTCCGATCCTACTCACCTGCAAGGTCAGCAGCGGAACCATGGAGCATCACCTGGTGTACAAGTAGCTCAAACCCGATGCACCAAAGAGAGTTTACTATAACTCTCGAAGCTTCCTGGTGAGAATATAAACCAGAAATGTCGTCGCAATTCAGGGCTATATCCTCCAAACCTACCTATCTGGAAGGTTTGCAGTGGAACCATGGAACAATACCTGGTCGACAAGTGGCTTAAATCCGATGCACCAAAGGAAGTTTACTGAACTCTGGAAGCTTCCTAGTTAGAACATAACCCTGAAGTTTCTATGCAATTCAGTAATTTTGTCTGCAAGCCTACTTATCGCCAAGATCAACAGTGAAACCATGGGGCACCGCCTGGTGGACCAGTAGCTACAGTACGATGTACCAAACAACGTTTACTGTAACTCTAGAGGCTTCCTAGTGATAATATTACCCAGAAATTTCGCCGCAATTCAGAACTTTAGTCTCCAAGCCTACTTATCTTCAAAGTCATCAGTGGAACCATGGAGCATAACCTGGTGGAAAAGTAGGTTAAATACTATGCAACAAAGCAAGTTTACTGTTAATCTGGAAGCTTCCTAATGATAATATAACCCAGAGATTCCATGGCAAATCAAAACAATAGTCTCCTAGCCTACTTATTTGCAAGGTAAGCAGAATCCGATGCACCGAACCAAGTTTGCTGTAGCTCCCGAAGCTTCCTAGTGAGAATGTCCCCCAGAAAATTCGTCGCAATACGAAACTTTAGTCTGCAAGCCTACTTATCTGCAAGGTCAGCAGTGGAATGATGGAGCATCTCCTGGTGGACCAGTACGTTTAATCCGATGCACCAGAGCAAGTAAACTGTAGCTCTCGAAGCTTGCTAGTGAGAATGTAAAACAGAAATTTCTTCAAAAATTCTGAATTTTAGTTTCCGAGCCTACTTATCTGCAAGGACAGCAGTGGAACCATGGAGCTTCACCTGGTGGACCAGTAGCTTAAATTCGATGCACAAAAGCAAGTTTACTGTAGCTCTCGAGGCATCCTAGTGAGAATGTATTCCAGAAAATTCGTCGTAATTCTGAACATTAGTCTCCAAGCCTACTTATCTGCAATTTCATCAGTGGAACCATGCAGCATCACCTGCTGCTTGAGTAGGTTAAATACTGTGCAACAAAGCAAGTTTACTGTAGCTCTCGAAGATTTCCAATGAGAATATAAAACAGAAATTTGGTCGCAATTCAGAAATTAAGTTTCGTAGCCTACATTACTGCAAGGTCAGCAGTGTAACCATATAGCATCACCCAGTGGATCAGTAGCTTGATTCCGATGCAACAAACCAAGTTTACTTTAACTCTCGAAGCTTCCTAGTGAGAATGTAACCCAGAAATTTCGTCGCTATTCACAACTTTAGTCTCCTTGCCTACTTATCTGCAATTTCAGCAGTGGAACCATGGGGCATCACCTGGTGGACCAGTAGCTTCAATCCGATGCAACAAACCAAGTTTACTGAAACTCTCGAAGCTTCCCAGTGTATATAACCCAGAAATTTCGTCGCAATTCAGATCTGTAGTCTCGAAGTCTACTTTACTGCAAGTCCAGCAGTGGAACCATGGAACATCTCCTAATGGACCAGTAGGTCAAATCCGATGCACCAAAGCAAGTTTACTGTAACTCTCAAAGCTTCCTAGTGAGAATGTAACCCAGAAATACTTTCGCAATTCAGAACTTTAGTCTCCAATCCTACTTATCTGCAAGATCAACAGTGGAACCATATAGCATCACACAGTGGACCAGTAGCTTAAATCCGATGCTACAAACCAAGTTTACTGTAACTCTCGAAGCTTCCTAGTGACATTGTAACCCAGAAATTTCGTCGCTATTCACAACTTTAATCTCCTTGCCTACTTATCACCATGGTCAGCAGTGGAACCATGGAGCATCACCTGATGTACCAGTAGATTAAATACGGTGCACCAAAGAAAGTTCACTGTAGCTCTCGAAGCTTCCCTGTGAGAATATAACGCAGAACTTTGGTCGTAATTCAGAACTTTAGTTTCGATCCTACTTTAGTGCAAGGTCAGC
Organism: Schistocerca gregaria; assembly: GCF_023897955.1. NCBI lineage: Eukaryota > Metazoa > Arthropoda > Insecta > Orthoptera > Acrididae > Schistocerca > Schistocerca gregaria. The sequence goes on from NC_064925.1 coordinate 47,749,603, forward strand.
AGTGTAACCATGTAGCATCACCCAGTGGACCAGTACCTTAAATCCGATGCAAGAAACCAAGTTTACATTAATTCTCTAAGCTTCCTAGTGAGAATGTAACCCAGAAACTTCGTCTCTATTCACAACTTTAATCTCCTTGCCTACTTATCTACAAGGTCAGCAGTGCAACAACAGAGCATCACCTGGTGGCCAGTAGGTTAAATATGCTGCACCAAAGCAAGTTTACTGTAACTCTCGAAGCTACCCAGTTAATATAACCCAGAAATTTCGTCGCAATTCAGAACTTTAGTCTCGAAGTCTACTTTACTGCAAGTCCAGCTGTGGAACAATGGACCATCACCTGGTGGACAAGTAGGTCAAATCCGATGCACCAAAGCAAGTTTACTGTAACTCTCGAAGCTTCCTAGTGAGAATGTAACCCAGAAATACTTTCGCAATTCAGAAATGTAGTCTCCAAGCCTACTTATCGTCAATTTCAGATGTGTAACCATTGAGCATCACCTTGTGGATCAGTAGCTTAAATCCGAAGCACCAAAGCAAGTTTTCTGAAACTCTCGAAACTTCCTAGTGAGAATGTAACCCAGAAATATCGTCGCAATTCAGAAATTTAATCTCCAAGCCTACTTATCTGTAAGGTCAGCAGTGGAGCCATGGAGCATCACGTGGTGGACCAATAGATTAAATCCGATGCACCAAAGTAATTTAACTGTAACTGTCGAGGCTTCCTAGTGAGAATGTAACCCAGAAATTCCGTCGCTATTCAGAACTTTAATCTCGAAGACGACTTAACTCCAAGGCCAGACTTGGAACCTTGGTGCATCACCTGGTGCACCAGTAGGTTAAATCCGATGCACCAAAGGAAGTTAACTGTATTTCTCGAAGCTTCCTAGTGAGAATGTAACACAGAAATTTCGTCGCTAATCAGAACTTTAATTACCAAGACTACTTATTAGCAAGGTCAGTTGTGTAACCACAGAGCATCGCCTGGTGGACCAGTGCCTTAAATCAGAAGCACCAAAGCCAGTTTTCTGTAACTCTCGAAGCTTCCTAGTGAGTATGTATCCCAAATATTCAGTCGCTATTCAGGACTTTAATCTCTATACCTTCTTATCTGCAAGGTCAGCAGTGGAACCATGGAGCATCACCTGGTGGACCAGTAGCTTAAATCTGATGCCCCAGAGCAAGTTTACTGTAACTCTCGAAGCTTCCCTGTGAGAATATAACCCAGAAATATCGTCGCAATTCAGAACTTTAGTCACCAAGGCTACTTTACTGCAAGGCCAGCAGTGGAACCATGGAGCATCACCTGGTGGACCGGTAGTTTAAATCCGGTGCACCAAAGCAAATTTACTGTAATTCTCGAAGCTGCCTAGTGAGAATGTAACACAGAAATTTCGTCGCTATTCAGAACTTTAATCTCCAAGCCTACTTATCTGTAAGGTCAGCAGTGGAAACATGGAGCATCACTGGGGGACCAGTAGTTTAAATCCGATGCACCAAAGTAAGTTTACTGTAACTCTCGAAGCTTCCTAGTGAGAATGTAACCCAGAAATTTCGTCGCTAATCAGAAGTTTAATCTCCAAGACTACTTATTTGCAAGCTCAGCAGTGTAACCATGGAGCATCACCTGGTGGACCAGTAGCTTAAATCCGATGCTCCAAAGCAAGTTTACTGTAACTCTCGAGGCTTCCTAGTGAGAATATAACCCAGAAATTTCGTCGCTATTCAGAACATTAATATCCAAGCCTACTTATCTGCAAGGTCAGCAGTAGAACCATGGAGCATCACCTGGTGCACCAGTAGGTTAAATACTGTGCCCCAAATCAAGTTTACTGTAGGTCTCGAAGCTTCCCTGTGAGAATATAACACAGAACTTTGGTCGTAATTCAGAACTTTAGTTTCGATCCTACAATACAACAAGGTCAGCAGTGAACCATGTAGCATCACCCGGTGGACCAGTAGCTTAAATCCGATGCTAGAAACCAAGTTTACATTAATTCTCGAAGCTTCCTAGTGAGAATGTAACCCAGAAATTTCGTCACTATTCACAACTTTAATCTCCTGGCCTCCTTATCTGCAAGGTCAGCAGTGGAACCATGGAGCATCACCTGGTGGGCCAGTAGGTCAAATCCGAAGCACCAAAGCAAGTTTACTGTAACTCTCGAAGCTTCCTAGTGAGAATGTAACCCAGAAATACTTTCGCAACTCAGAACTGTAGTCTCCAAGCCTACTTATCGTCAATTTCAGCTGTGTAACCATGTAGCATCACCTTGTGGATCAGTAGCTAAAATCCTATGCAACAAAGCAAGTTTACTGTAACTCTCGAAACTTCCTAGTGAGAATGTAAAACAGAAATTTCTTCATTATTCAGAACATAAATCTAGAAGACTACTTGTTTGCAAGGTCAGCAGTGGAACCATGGAGCATCACGAGGTGGACCAATAGATTAAATCCGAAGTACCAAAGCAAGTTAACTGTAACTCTCGAGGCTTCCTAGTGATAAATTAACCCAGAAATTCTGTCGCTATTCAGAACTTTAATCTCGAAGTCTACTTTACTACAAGGCCAGACTTGGAACCATAGAGCATCACCTGGTGGACCAGTAGGTTAATTCCGATGCACCAAAGCAAGTTAACTGTATCTCTCGAAGCTTCCTAGTGAGAATGTAACACAGAAATTCTGTCGCTATTCAGAACTTTAATCTCGAAGACTACTTATTAGCAAGGTCAGTTTTGTAACCATGGAGCATGGTCTGGTGGACCAGTAGCTTAAATTCGAAGCACCAAAGCAAGTTTTCTGTAACTCTCGAAGCCTCCTAGTGAGTATGTATCCCAGAAACTCCGTAACTATTCAGAACTTAAATCCCTTTGCCTTCTTATCTGCAAGGACAGCAGTGGAACCATGGGGCATCACCTGGTGGACCAGTAGGTTAAATCCGATGAACCAAAGCAAGTTTACTGTAACTCTCGAAGCATCTTAATGAGAATGTAACCCAGACATATCGACGCTATTCAGAACTTTAATCTCCAAGACTACTTATTTGCAAGGTCAGCAGTGTAGACATGGAGCATCACCTGATGGACCAGTAGCTTAAATGCGATGCACCAAAGCAAGTTTACTGTAACTGTCGAAGCTTTCTAGTGAGAATGTAACCCAGATATATCGTCGCTATTCAGAACTTTAATCTCCAAGCCTACTTATTTGCAAGGTCAGCAGTGGAACCATGGAGCATCACCTGGTGGACCAGTAGCTTAAATCCTATGCACCAAAGCAAGTTTACTGTAACTCTCGAAACTTCCTAGTGAGAATGTAAAGCAGAAATTTCGGCACTATTCAGAACATAAATCTCCAAGACTACTTATTTGCAAGGTCAAAAGTGCAACCATGGAGCTTCACCTGGTGGACCAGTAGCTTAAATCCGATGCACCAAAACAAGTTTACTGTAGCTCTAGAAGCTTTCTAGTGAGAATGTAAAGCAGAAATTTCGTCACTGTTAAGAACATTAATCTGCAAGACTACCTATTTGCAAGGTCAGCAGAGAAACCATGAAGCAACACCTGGTAGAACAGTATTTTAAATACGATGCACCAAAGCAAGTTTACTGTAACTCTCGAAACTTCCTAGTGAGAATGTAACGCAGAAATTTCGTCGCTATTCAGAACTTTAATCTCCTTGTCTACTTATCTGCAAGGTCAGCAGTGGAACCATGGAACATCACCTGGTGGACCAGTAGGATAAATCTGCTGCACCAAAGCAAGTTTACTGTAACTCTCGAAGCTTCGCAGTAAATATAACCCAGAAATTTCGTCGCAATTCAGAACTTTAGTCTCGAAGTCTACTTTACTGCAAGTCCAGCAGTGGAACCATGGAGCATCACCTGGTGGACCAGTAGGTCAAATCCGATGCACCAAAGCAAGTTTACTGTAACTCTCGAAGCTTCCTAGTGAGAATGTAACCCAGAAATACTTTCGCAATTCAGAACTGTAGTCTCCAAGCCTACTTATCGTCAATTTCAGCTGTGTAACCATGGAGCATCACCTTGTGGATCAGTAGCTTAAATCCGAAGCACCAAAGCAAGTATTCTGAAACTCGCGAAACTTCCTAGTGAGAATGTAACCCAGAAATATCGTCGCAATTCAGAACTTTAATCTCCAAGCCTACTTAAATGCAAGGTCAGCAGTGGAACCATGGAGCATCACTTGGTGGAATAATAGATTAAATCCGATGCACCAAAGCAATTTAACTGTAACTCTCGAGGCTTCCTAGTGAGAATGTAACCCAGAAATTCAGTCGCTATTCAGAACTTTAATCTCGAAGACTACTTTACTTCAAGGCCAGCCTTGGAACCATGCAGCATCACCTGGTGGACCAGTAGGTTAAATCCGATGCACCAAAGCAAGTTAACTGTATCTCTCGAAACTTCCTAGTGAGAATGTAACACAGAAATTTCGTCGCTAATCAGAACTTTAATCTCCAAGACTACTTATTAACAAGGTCAGTTGTGTAACCACAGAGCATCGCCTGGTGGACCAGTAGCTTATATCCGAAGCACCAAAGCAAGTTTTCTGTAACTCTCGAAGCTTCCTAGTGAGTGTGTATCCCTGAAATTCCGATGCTATTCAGATCTTTAATCTGTATGCCTTCTTATCTGCAAGGTCAGCAGAGGAACCATGGAGCATCACCTGGTGGACCAGTAGCTTAAATCTGATCCACCAAAGCGAGTTTACTGTAAATCTCGAAGCTTCCCAGTGAGAAGATAACCCAGAAATATCGTCGCAATTCATTACTTTAGTCTCCAAGGCTACTTTACTGCAAGGCCAGCAGTGGAACCATGGAGCATCACTTGGTGCACCAGTGGGTTAAGTCCGTTTCACCAAAGGAAGATTACAGTAACTCTCGAAGCTTTTCAGTGAGGGTGTATATCCCAGAAATTTCGTCGCAATTCAGAACTTTAATCTCGAAGCCTACTTCACCGCAAGTCCAGCAGTGGAACCATGGAGCATCACCTGGTGGACCAGTAGGTTAAATCCGATGCACCAAAGCAAGTTAACTATAACTCTCGAGGCTCCCTAGTGAGAATGTTACACAGAACTTCCGTTGCTATTCAGAAATATCATCTCAATGCCTTCTTATCTGCAAGGTCAGCAGTGGAACCATGGAGCATCACCTGGTGGACCAGTAGCTTAAATCTGATGCCCCAATGCAAGTTTACTGTAACTCTCGAAGCTCCCCTGTGAGAATATAACCCAGAAATATCGTCGCAATTCAGAACTTTAGTCTCCAAGGCTACTTTACTGCAAGGCCAGCAGTGGAACCATGGAGCATCACGTGGTGGACCGGTAGTTTAAATCCGATGCACCAAAGCAAATTTACTGTAACTCTCGAAGCTTCCTAGTGAGCATCTAAAGCAGAAATTTCGTCAGTATTAAGAACATTAATCTGCAAGACTACTTATTTGCAAGGTCAGCAGTGAAACCATGAAGCATCACCTGGTGGACCAGTATTTTAAATCCGATGCACCAAAGGAAGTTTACTGTAACTCTCGAAGCTTCCTATTGGGAATATAACATAGAAATTTCATCGCAATTCGCAACTTTAGTCTCCAATCCTACTCATCTGCATGGACAGCAGTGGAACCATGGGTCATCACCTGGTGGACTAGTAGCTTGAATTTTATGCACCAAAGCAAGTTTACTGTGAATCTCGAAGCTTCCTAGTGAAAATGTAACCCAGAAAATTAGTCGCTATTTAGAACTTTAATCTCCAAGCCTACTTATTTGCAAGGTCAGGAATGGAACTATGGAGTATCACCTGGTGGACCAGTATTTTATATCCGATGCACCAAAGCAAGTTTACTGTAATTCTCGAAGCTGCCTATTGAGAATGTAACGCAGAAATTTCGTCGCTATTCAGAACTTTTATCTCCAAGCCTACTTATCTGCAAGGTCAGCAGTGGAACCAAGTAGCATCACGTTTTGGACAAGTAGCTCAAATCCGATTCATCAACGCAAGTTTATTGTAACTCTAGAAGTTTCCTAGTGAGAATGTAACCCACAAATTTCGTCGCTATTCAGAACTTTAATCTCCAAGACTAGTTATTAGCTAGGTCAGTTGTGTAACCATGGAGCGTCGTCTGGTGGACCAGTAGCTTAAATCCGAAACACCAAAGCAAGTTTACTGTAACTCTCGAAGCTTCCTAGTGAGAATGTAACCCAGAAATATTATCGCTATTCAGAACTTTAATCTCCAAGCCTACTTATCTGTAAGGTTAGCAGTGGAACCATGGAGCATCACCTGGTGGACCAATAGGTTACATCCGATACAGCAAAGCAAGTTTACTGTAACTCGCGAAGATTCCTAGTGAGAATGTAACCCAGAAATTTCGTCGCTATTCAGAAGTTTAATCTCCAAGACTACTTATTTGCAAGGTCAGCAGTGTAACCATGGAGAATTACCTGGTGGACCAGTAGCTTAAATCCAATGCTCCAAAGCAAGTTTAATGTAGCTCTCGAAGCTTCCCAGAGAATATAACCCAGAAATTTCGTCGCAATTCAGAACATTAATCTCGAAGCCTACTTTACCGCAAGTCCAGCAGTGGAACCGAGGAGCATAACCCGGTGGACCAGTAGCTTAAATCCGATGAAAGAAACCAAGTTTGCATTAATTCTCGAAGCTTCCTAGTGAGAATGTAACCCAGATATTTCGTCACTATTCACAACTTTAATCTCCTTGCCTACTTATCTGAAAGGTCAACAGTGGAACCTTGGAGCATCAACTGGTGGACCAGTAGGTCAAATCCGATGCACCAAAGCAAGTTTACTGTAACTCTCGAAGCTTCGTAGTGAGAATGTAACCCAGAAATACTTTCGCAATTCAGAACTGTAGTCTCCAAGCCTACTTATCGTCAATTTCAGCTGTGTAACCATGTAGCATCACCTTGTGGATCAGTAGCTTATATCCGAAGCACCAAAGCAAGTTTTCTGAAACTCTCGATACTTCCTAGTGAGAATGTAACCCGGAAATATCGTCGCAATTCAGAGCTTTAATCTCCAAGCTTACTTATCTGCAAGGTCAGCAGTGGAACCATGGAGCATCACGTGGTGGAATAATAGATTAAATCCGATGCACCAAAGCAAGTGAACTGTAACTCTCGAGGCTTCCTAGTGAGAATGTAACCCAGAAATTCCGTCGCTATTCAGAACTTTAATCTCGACGACTACTTTACTACAAGGCCAGCTTTGGAACCATGGAGCATCACTTGATAGATCAGTAGGTTAAATCCGATGCACCAAATTAAGTTAACTGTATCTCTCGAAGCTTGTTAGTGAGAATGTAACACAGAAATTTCGTCGCTAATTAGAACTTTAATCTCCAAGACTACTTATTAACAAGGTCAGTTTTGTAACCACGGAGCATGGCCTGGTGGACCAGTAGCTTAAATCCGAAGCACCAAAGCAAGTTTTCTGTAACTCTCGAAGCTTCCTAGGGAGTATGTATCCCAGAAACTCCGACGCTATTCAGAACTTAAATCTCTACGCCTTCTTATCAGCAAGGTGTGCAGTGGAACCATGGAGCATCACCTGCTGGACCAGTAGTTTAAATCCGATGCACCAAAGAACGTTTACTGTAACTCTCGAAGCATCTTAATGAGAATGTAACCCAGACATATCGTCGCTATTCCGAACTTTAATCTCCAAGACTATTTATTTGCAAGGTCAGCTGTGTAAACATGGAGCATCACTTGATGGACCAGTAGCTTAAATGCGATGCACCAAAGCAAGTTTACTGTAACTGTCGAAGCTTTCTAGTGAAAATGTAACCCAGATATATCGTCGCTATTCAGAACTTTACTCTCCAAGCGTACTTATTTGCAAGGTAAGCAGTGGAACCATAGAGCAGCACCTGGTGCACCAGTAGGTTAAATCCGATGCACCAAAGCAAGTTTATTATAACTCTCGAAGCTTTCTTAGGGAGAATGTACCCCAGAAATTTCACCACAATTCAGAACTTTAGTCTCCAAAACAACTTATCTGCCAGGTTAGCAGTGGAACCATGGAGCATCACCTGGTGCACTAGTAGTACAAATCGGATTCACAAAAGCAAGATTACTGTAACACTCGAAGCTTCCTAATGAGAATATAACCCCGAAATGTCGTCGCAAATCATAACTTTAATCTGCAAACCTACTTATCTGCTAGGTCAGCAGTGTAATCATGGAACATCACCTGGACGACCAGTAGCTTAAATTCGATGCACCAAAGGAAGTTTACTGCAACTCTACAATCTTAACAGTGAGAATATAACCCAGAAATATCGTCGCAATATAGAACTTTAGTCTCCAAGGCTACTTACCTGCAATTTCAGCAGTGGAACCATGGAGCAACACCTGGTGGACCAGCTGCTTGAATCCGATGCACCAAAGCAAGTTTACTGTACCTCTAGAAGCTTATTAGGGAGAATACAACCCAGAAATTTCGTCGCAATTCAGAACTTCAGTCTCCAAGGCTACTTTTCTGCGAGGTCAGCAGTGGAACCATGGAGCATCATCTGGTGGACTAGTAGCTTACATCCATTGCACCAAAGCAAGTTTACTGTGATTCTCGAAGCTTCCTAGTGAAAATGTAACCCAGAAATTTAGTCGCTATTTAGAACTTTAATCTCCAAGCCTACTTATTTGCAAAGTCAGGAATGGAACTATGGAGTATCACCTGGTGGACCAGTATTTTAAATCCGATGCACCAAAGAAAGTTTACTGTAATTCTCGAAGCTGCCTAGTGAGAATGTAACGCAGAAATTTCGTCGCTATTCAGAACTTTAATCTCCAAGCCTACTTATCTGCAAGGTCAGCAGTAAAAACATGGAGCATCACTGGAGGACCAGTAGTTTGAATCCGATGCACCAAAGCAAGTTTACTGTAACTCTCGAAGCTTCCTAGTGAGAATGTAACCCAGAAATTTCGTCGCTATTCACAACCATAATCTCCTTGCCTACTTATCTGCAAGGTCAGCAGTGGAACCATGGAGCATCACGTGGTGGACCTATAGATTAAATCCGATGCACCAAACCAAGTTTAATGTAACTCTCGAGGATTCCTAGTGATAATGTAACCCAGAAATTTAGTCGCTATTCGGAACATTAATCTCCAAGCCAACATATCTGCGAGGTCAGCAATGGAACCATGGAGTATCATCTGGTGGACCAGTAGATATATCAGTTGCACCAAAGCAAATTTTCTGTGACTCTCGAAGCTTCCCAGTGAGAATAAAACTCAGAAATTTAGTCGCAAATCAGAATTTTAGTCTGCATGCGTACTTATCGGCAAGGTCAGCAGTGGTAATATGAACCATCACCTGGTGGGCCTGTAGCTTAAATGCAATGCACCAGGGCAAGTTTACTTTAGCTCCCGAAGCTTCCTAGTGAGAATGTAACCCAGAAATTTCGTCGTAGTTCAGAACTGTAGTCTCCAAGCATACTTATCTGCAAGGTCAGAACTGGAACCATGGAGCATCACCTGGTGGAACAGTAGCTTGAAACCGATGCACCAAAGCAAGTTTACTGTAACTCTCGAACTTTCTAGTGAGAATGTAACCCAGAAATTTCGTCGCAATTCAAAACTATAGTCTCCAAGCCTTCCTATCTGCAAGGTGAGCAGTGTAACAATGAGCATCACAAGGTGGACCAGTATCTTAAATCCGATGCACCAATGCAAGTTTACTGCAACTCTAGAAGCTTAATAGTGAGAATATAACAAAGAAATATCGTCACAATTAGGAACTTTAGTATCCGAGCCTACTTATTTGCAAGGTCAGCAGTGGAGCTATGGAGCATCACCTGAAGAACCAGTAGCTTAAATCCGATGCACCAAAGCAAGTTTACTGTAACTCTCGAACCTTCCTAGTGTGAATATAAACCAGAAATATAATCGCAATTCAGAACTTTAGCCTCCAAGCCTACTTATATGCAAGGTCAGCATTGGAACCATGAAGCATCACCTACAGCACCAGTAGCTTAAATCCGATGCACAAAAGCAAGTTTCCTGCAACTCTCGAAGCTTCCTAGTGAGAATATAAGCCAGAAATTTCGTCTCAGGTCAATACTTTAGTCTCCAAGCTTACTTATCTGCAATTTCAGCAGTGGAACCATGGAGCATTACCTGGTGGAAAAGTACCTTGAATCCGATGCACCAAAGCAAGTTTAATGTAACTATCGAAGCCTCCTATTGTTAATTAAACCCAGAAATTCAGAACTTTATTCTCGAAGCCTACTTATCTGCAAGGTTAGCAGTGTAACCATGGAGCATCACCTGGTGCACCTGTAGCACAAATCGGATTCACCAAAGCAAGTTTACTGTAACACCCGAAGCTTCCTATTGAGAATATAACAGAGAAATGTCGTCGCAAATCATAACTGTACTATGCAAATCTACTTATCTGCAATTTCAGCAGAGGAACCATGGAGCATCTCCTGGTGGACCAGTAGCTTAAATCCAATGCATCAAAGCAAGCTTACTGTAACTCCCTAAGCTTCCTAGTGAGAATGAAACCCAGAAATTTCGTTGCAATTCAGAACTTTAATCTCAAAGCCTACTTATCTGCAAGGTCAGCAGTGTAACCATGGAGCTTCACCTGGTGGACCAGTTGCTTAAATCCAATGCACCAAATGAAGTTTACTGCAACTCTAGACTCTTAAGAGTGAGAATATAACCCAGAAATCTCGTCGCAATACAGAACTTAAGTCTCCAAGCCAACTTATCTGCAACTTCAGCAGTGGAACCATGGAGCAACAACTGGTGAACCAGTAACTTGAATCCGATGCACCAAAGCAAGTTTATTGTAACTCTCGAAGATTCCTAGTGAGAATGTATCCCAGAGACTTTGTAACTATTCAGAACTTTAATCTCCAAGACTTCTTATTTGCAAGGTAAGCAGTGTAACCATGGAGCATCGCCTGGAGGACAAATAGCTTAAATCCGATGCACCAAAGCAAGTTAACTGTAACTCTCGAAGCCTCCTAGTGAGAATGTAACCCAGAAATTTAGTCGCTATTCAGAACTTCAATCTCCAAGCCTACTTACCTGTAAGGGCAGCAGTGGAACCATGGAGTATCACCTGGTGGACCAGTAGCTTAAATCCGATGCACCAAAGAAAGTTTACTGCTACTCTAGAAGCTTAATAGTGATAATATAACCCAGAAATGTCGTCGCAATTCATAAATTAAGTCTAAAAACCTACTTATTTGCAATTTCAGCATTGGAGCCACGGAGCATCACCTGGTGGACCAGTAGCGTGAATCCGATGCACCAAAGCAAGTTTAATGTAATTCTCGAACTTCCTAGTGAGAATATAACCCAGAAATTACGTCGCAGATCAAAACTTTAGTCCCCAAGCTTACTTATCTGAAAGGTCAGCAGTGTAATCTTGGAGCATCACCTGGTGTACCAGTAGCTTAAATCCGATGCACCAAAGCAAGTTTACTGCAACTCTAGAAGCTTAATAGTGAGAATATAACCCAGAAATATCATCGCAATTCATAACTTTAGTCTCCAAGCTTACTTATCTGCAATTTCAGCAGTGGAACCATGGAGCATCACCTGGTGGAAAAGTACCTTGAATCCGATGCACCCAAGCAAATTTACTGTAGCTCTTCAAGCTTCCTAGTGAGAATACAAACCAGAAATTTCGTCGCAATTCAGAACTTTATTCTCCAAGGCTACTTTTATGCAAGGTCCGTAGTCGAACGACAGAGCATCACCAGGTGGACCAGTAGGTTAAATCCGATGCACCAAAGGAAGTTTACTGTAACTCTCGAAGCTTCCTAGTGAGAATATAAACCAGAAATATCGTCGCAATTGAGAACTTTAGTCTCCAAGCCTGCTTATCTTCAAGTCCATCAGTGGAACCATGGAGTATCACCTGGTGGAACAGTAGGTTAAATTCGTTGCACCAAAGCAAGTTTACTGTAACTCTCGAAGCTTCCTAGTCAGAATGTAACCCAGCAATTCAGAACTTTAGTATCCGAGCCTACTTATTTGCAAGGTCAGCAGTGGAGCTATGGAGCATCACCTGGAAAACCAGTAGCTTAAATCCGATGCACCAAAGCAAGTTTACTGTAACTCTCGAACCTTCCTAGTGTGAATATAACCCAGTAATTTAGTCCCTATTCAGAACTTTAATCTCCAAGCCAACTTATCTGCAAGGGCAGTAGTGGAATCATGGAGTATATCCTGGTGGACCAGTAGCTTCAATCCGATGCACCAAAGCGAGTTTACTGCTACTCTAGCAGCTTAATAGTGAGAATATAACCTAGAAATATAGTCGCAATTCAGAACTTTAGACTCCAAGACTACTTATCTGCAATTTCGGCACTGGAACCATGGAGCATGACCTGGTGGAACAGTAGCTTAAATCCGATGCACCAAATTAAGTTTACTGCGACTCTCAAAGTTTCCTTATTGAGTATATAACCCAGAAATATCGTCGCAATTCTGAACTTTAATCTCCAAGCCTACTTATCTGCAAGATCACCAGTGGAACCACGGAGGATCACCTGTTGGACCAGTAATACAAATCTGTTTCAAAAAAGCAAGTTTATTTTTATTCTCGAAGCTTTCTTAGTGAGAATGTAACTCAGAAATTTCGTCGCAATTCAGAATGTTAGTCTCAAAGCCTACTTTACTGCCAGGCATGCAGTGGAACCATGGAGCATCACCTGGTGGACCAGTAGGTTAAATCCGATGCACCAATGGAAGTTTACTGTACCTCTCGAAGCTTCCTAGTGAGAATGTATCCCAGAAATTTCGTTGCTATTCAGAACTTCAATTTCCAAGACTACTTAATTGCCAAGTCAGCATTGTAACCATGGAGCATCACCTGGTGGACCAGTAGGTTAAAACCGATGCACCAAAACAAGTTTCGTGAAACTCTCGGAGCTTCCTAGAAAGAATGTACCAGAGAAATTTAGTCCCTATTCAGAACTTTAATCTCCAAACCAACTTATCTGCCATGGCAGCAGTGGAACAATGGATCATCACCTGGTGGACCAGTAGCAGAAATCCGATTCACCAAAGCAAGTTTATTTTAACTCTCGAAGCTTTCTTAGTGAGAATGTAACCCAGAAATTTCATCGCAATTCAGAACTTTAGTCTCCAAGCGTACTAACTTGCAACGTCACCAGTGGAGCCACAGATCACCCCCCCCCCCCCCCCCCCCCCGTGCACCAGTAGCACAAATCGGATTCACCAAAACAAATTACTGTAACTCTCGAAGCATCCTAGTGAGAATATAACATAGAAATGTCTTTGCAATTCAGAACTTTAGTCTCAAAGACTACTTATCTGCAAGGGGAGTAGTGGAACATTTAAGCATCACCTGGAGGACCCGTAGCTTGAATCCAGTGCACCAAAGCAAGTTTACTGTATCTCTCGAAGCTTCCTACTGAGAATATACCCTAGAAAATTCCTCGCAATTCAGAACTTAAGTCTCCAAATCTACTTATCTGCAAAGTCAGCAGTGGAACAATGGAGCATCACCTGGTGCGCCAGTAGCACAAATCCCACTCATTAAAGCAAGGATATTGTTACTCTCGAAGCTTCCTAGTGAGAATGTAACACAGAAATTTCGTCGCAAAAATTAACTTTAGTATCCAAGCTTACTTATCTGCAATTTCAGCAGTGGAACCATGGATCATCACCTTTTTGACCAGTACTTGGAATCCGATGCACCAAAGCAAGTTTACTGTAGCTCTTCAAGCTACCTAGTGAGAATACAAACAAGAAATTTCGTCGCGATTCAGAACTTTAGTCTCCAAGGCTACTTTTCTGCAAGGTCAGCAGTGGAACGATAGAGCATCACCAGGTGGACCAGTAGGTTAAATCCGATGCACCAAAGGAAGTTTACTGTCACTCTCGAAGCTTCCTAGTGAGAATATAAACCAGAAATATCGTTGCAATTGAGAACTTTAGTCTCCAAGCCTACTTATCTACAAGTCCATCAGTGGAACCATGGAGTATCACCTGGTGGACCAGTAGGTTAAATTCGTAGCACCAAAGCAAGTTTAATGTAGCTCTCAAAGCTTCCCAGTCAGAATATAACACAAAAATGTCGCCGAAATTCAGAACTTTTTTCTCGAAACCTACTTTACTGCAAGGAGAGCAGTGGAAACATGGAGTATCACCTGGTGGACCAGTAGCTTAAATCCGATGCACCAAAGCAGGTTTACTGTAACTCTCGAAGCTTCCCAGTGAACATATAACCCAGAACTTTCGTCGCAATTCAGAACTTTAGTCTCCAAGAATACGTATCTGTAAGGTCAGCAGTGGAACCATGGAGCTTCACCTGGAGGACCAGTAGCTTGAATCCGATTCACCAAAGCAAGGTTACTGTAACTCTCGAAGATTCCTCGTGAGAATGTAACCCAGAAATATTTTCGCAATTCAGAACTTTAGTCTCCAAGCCTACTTATCGGCAATTTCAGTTGTATAACCATGGAGCATATCCTGGTGGAGCAGTAGCTTAAATCCGATGCACCAAAGCAATTTTACTGTAACTCTAGAAGCTTCCTACTGAGAATATAACCCAGAAATTTCCACGCAATTCAGAACTTAAGTCTACCAATCTACTTATCTGCAAAGTAAGCAGTGGAACAATGTAGCATCACCTTTTGGACCAGTAGCACAAATCCGATTCAACAAAGCAAGTTTATTGTAACTCTCGATGCTTTCTAGTGAGAATGTAACCAAGAAATTGTGTCACAATTCAAAACTGTAGTCTCCAAGCCTACTTATCTGCAAGGTCAGCAGTGGAACCATGGAGAATCACCTGGTGGACCAGTAGCTTAAATCCGATGCACCAAAGCAAGTTTACTGTAAGTCTCGAAGCTTCCTAGTGAGAATGAAACCCAAATATTTCTTCGCTATTCAGAACTTTAATCTCCAAGACCACTTAATTGGAACGTCAGCTTTGTAACCATGGAGCATCAACTGGTGGGCCAGTAACTTAAATCAGATGCACCAAAGCAAGTTTACTGAAACTTTCGAAGCTTCCTAGTGAGAATGTAGCCCAGACATTTAGTCGCCATTCAGAACATTAATCTCCAAGACTTCTTATCTGCAAGGTCAGCAGTGGAACCATTAAGCATCACATGGAGTACCAGGAATTTGAATCCGATGCACCAAAGCAAGTTTACTGTAACTCTCGAAGCTTCCTACTGAGAATATGACCCATAAAATTCCTCGCAATTCAGAACTTCAGTCTCCAGATCTACTTATCTGCAAAGTCAGCAGTGGAACAATGGAGCATCACCTGGCGGGCCAGTAGCACAAATCCGTTTAACCAAAGCAAAGTTATTGTAAGTCTCCAAGCTTCCTAGTGAGTATGTAACAAAGAAATTTCGTCGCAAATAAGAACTTTAGTATCCAAGCCTACTTTTTTGCAAGGTCAGCAGTGGTACCGTTGAGCATCACCTGGTGAACCAGTAGATTAAATCCCATGCACCACAGCAGGTTTACTGTAACTCTTGAAGCTTCCTAGTGAGAATGTAACCCAGTAGTTTCGTCTCAGTTCAGAAATTTAGTCTCCAAGCTTACTTATCTGCAAGGTCAGCATTGGAACCATGGAGCATCTCCTGGTGGACCAGTAGCTTAAATCCGATGTACCAAAGCAAGTTTACTGTAACTCTTGAAGCTTCCTAGTAAAAATGTAACCCAGAAATTTCGTCGCAATTCAGCACATTACTCTCCAAACATACTTATCTGCAAGGTCAGCAGTGGAGCCATCGATCATCACCTGGTGGACCAGTACGTGAATCCTAAGCATCAAAGCAAGTTTACTTTACCTCTCGAAGCTTCCTAGGGAGAATACAACCCAGAAATTTCGTCGCAATTCAGAACTTTACTCTCCAAGCCTACTTACCTGCAATTTCAGCAGTGGAACCATGGAGCAACACCTGGTGGACCAGTAGCTTGAATCCGATGCACCGAAGCAAGTGTACTGTAACTCTCGAAACTTCCCATTGACAATATAACCCGGATATTTTGTCGCAATTCACAACTTAAGTCTCCAACCCTACTCATCTGCAAGGTCAGCAGTGGAAGAATGGAGCATCCCCTGGTGGACCAGTAGCACAAATCCGATACACCAAAGCAAGTTTACTGTAGCTCTCGAAGCTTCCTAGTGAGAATTTGACCCAGAAATTTCGTCGCAATTCAGAACTTTATTCTCCAAGCCTACTTATCTGCAAGGTCAGCATTGAAACCATGGAGCCTCACCTGGTAGACCAGTAGGTTACATTCTCGCTAGGTAGCTTCGAGGGCAACAATGAACTTGCTTCGGTGCATCGGATTCAAGCTACTGGTCCACCAGGTGATGCTCAATGGTTCCACTGCTACCTTGCAGAAAACTAGGCTGGGAGACTTAAGTTCTGAATTGCGACGAAACGTCTACGGTGTATTCTCACTAAGAAGATTCGACAGGTCTTGTAAATTTGCTTTGGTTCAACGGATCCAAGCTACAGGTCCTCCCGGTGATGCTCCATGGTTCCACTGCTGAAATTGCAGATAAGTAGGCTTGGAGACTAAAGTTCTGAATTGGGACGAAAATCTCAGTTATATTCTCACTAGGAAGCTTCGAGAGCTACAGTAAACTTTCTTTGGTGCATCGGATTAAAGCTGCTGGACTACCAGGTGATGCTCCATGGTTCCACTGCTGACCCTTCAGATAAGTAGGCTTGGAGACTAAAGATCTGAACTGCGACGAAATGTCTGGGTTACATTCTCACTAGGAAGCTTCGAGAGTTACGGTTAACTTGCTGTGGTGCATCTTATTTAAGCTACTGGACCACCAGGTGTTGCTCCATGGTTCCACTGCTGACCTTGCAGATAAGTAGACTTGGAGAATAAAGTTCCGAATGGCGTCAAAATTTCTGAATTATATTCTCACTAGTAAGCTTCGAGAGTTACAGTAAAGTTGCTTTGGTGCATCGAAATTAAGCTACTGGTCCACCAGGTGATGCTGCAAGGCACAACTGCTGACCATGAAAATAAGTAGCTTTGGGGACTGAAATTCAGTACTGCGACGAAATATCTGTGTTACATTCTCACTAGGAAGCTTCATGAGCTACAGTAAACTCTATTTGGTGCATCGGACTTAACCTACTGGTCCACCAGGTAATGCAGCATGGTTCCACTGCTGAACTTTCAGATAAGTAGGCTTGGAGACTGAAGTTCAATATTTCGACGATATTTCTGGGTTATATTCTCACTAAGAAGTTTCGCGAGTTACAGTAAACTTGCTTTGGTGCATCGGATTTAAGCTATTGGTCCATTAGGTGGTGCTCTATGGTTACACTGCTGACCTTGCAGACAAGTAGGCTAGGAGACTAAAGTTCTGAATTGCGACGAAACTTCTGGGATATATTCTCCCTGGGAAGCTTCGAGAGCTACAGTAAACTTGCTTTGGTGCATCGGATTTTAGCTACTGGCCAACCAGGTGATGCTCCATGGTTCCACTGTTGACCTAGCAGACAAGTAGGGTTTGAGACTAAAATTCTGAATTGCGACGATATTTCTGGGTGATATTCCCAGAAGGAAGCTTCGATACTTACAGTAAACTAGCTTTTGTGAATTGGATTTGTACTACTGGTCCACCAGGTGGCTCCACTGCTAACCTTGCAAATAAGTACTGAATTGCA
Organism: Schistocerca gregaria; assembly: GCF_023897955.1. Lineage (NCBI taxonomy): Eukaryota > Metazoa > Arthropoda > Insecta > Orthoptera > Acrididae > Schistocerca > Schistocerca gregaria. Next base: position 47,767,288 of record NC_064925.1, read on the forward strand.
ACGAAATGACTGGGTTACATTATCACTAAGAAAGCTTCGAGAGTTGCAATAAACTATCTTTGGTTAATCGGATTTGTGCTACTGGTCCAACAGATGAAGCTCCGTATTTCCACTGATGGCCTTGCAGTAAAGTAGGCTACGAGACAAATTTTCTGAATTGCGACGAAACATGGAGCAACACCTTGTGCACCAGTAGCACAAATCGGATTCACCAAAGCAATTTACTGTAACACTCGAAGCTTCCTGGTGACATTGTAACCCAGAAATATCGTCGCAATTCAGCACTTTAGTCTCCAAGCCTAATTATCTGCAAGGCCAGCAGTGGAACCATGGAACATCACCTGGTGGACCAGTAGGATAAATCCGATGCACCAAAGCAAGTTTACTGCAGTTTTCGAAGCTTCCTAGTGAGAAAATAACATAGAAGTTTCGTCCCAATTAAGAACTTTTGTCTCCAAGAATACTTATGTGCAAGGTCAGCAGAGGAACAATGGAGCGTCACCTTGTGGATCAGTAGCTTGAATCCTAAGCACAAAAGCAAGTTTACTGTAACTCTCGAAGCATCCTAGTTGGAATATAATCCAGAAATATCGTAGCAATTCAGCACATTAGTCTCCAAGCCTACTTATCTGCAAGGCCAGCAGTGGAACCATGGAGCATGACCTGGAGGACCACAAGGTCAAATCCGATGCACCAAAGCAAGTTTACTGTAACTCTTGAAGCTTCTTAGTGAGAAAATAACGCAGAAGATTCGTCGCTATTCAGAACTTTAGTCTCCAAGCCAACGTATCTGCAATTTCAGCCGTTGGAACCATGTTGCATCACCGGGTGGACCAGTAGCTTGGATCCGTTAAACCAAAGCAAATTTACTGGACCTCTCGAATCTTCCTAGTGAGAATACAACGCAGAAATTTCGTCGCAATTCAGAACTTTAGTCTCACAGCCTAGTTATCTGCAAGGTGAGCAGTGGAACCATGGAGCATCACATGGTGGACCAGTAGCTTAAATCCGATTCACCAAAGCAAGTTTATTGTTGCCCTCGAAGCTATCTAGCGAGAATGTTACTCAGAAATTTCATCGCATTTCAGAACTTTAGCCTCCAACCCTACTTATTTGCAAGGCCGGCAGTGGAACCATGGACCATCACCTTGTGCACCAGTAGCACAAATCCGATTCACCAAAGCAAGTTTAACGTAACTCTCGAAGCTTGCTAGTGAGAATGTAAACCAGAAATGTCATCGCAATTCAGAAGTTTAGACTCCAAGACTACTTATCTGCAAGGGCAGCAGTAGAGCCGTGGAGCATCCCCTGGTCGACCAGTAGCTTAAATCCGATGCACGAAAGGCAGATTACTGTAACTTTCGAATTTTCCTAGTGAGAATGTAACCCAGAAATTTCGTCACAATTCAGAACTTTAGTCTCCAAGTCTACTTATCTGCAAGGTCAGCTGTGGAACCATGGAGCATCACCTGGTGGACCAGTTGCTTAAATCCGATGTACAAAAGCACGTTCACTGTAACTCTAGAAACTTCCAAATGAGAATGGTACCCAGACATATCGTCGCAATTCACAACTTTAGTCTCCTAGCCTACTTATCTGCAAGGTCAGCAGTTTAACCATGGAGCATCGCCTGGTCGACCAGTAGCTTAAATCCGATGTACGAAAGCAAGATTACTGTAACTCTCGAAGTCTCCTTGTGGGAATACAACCCAGAAATTTCATCGCATTCAGAACTTTTGTCTCCAAGACTACTTATCTGCAAGGTCAGCAGTGGAAGTATGGTGCATCACCTGGTGGACCAGTAGGATAAATCCGATGCACTAAAGCAAGTTTACTCTAACTCTCGAAGCTTCCTAGCGAGAACATAACCCAGAAATTTCTTCGCAATTCAGAACTTTAGTCTCCAAGTCTACTTTTCTGCAAGATCAGCAGTATAACCATGGAGCATCACCTGGTGGACCAGTAGATTCAATCCGATGCACCAAAGCAAGTTTACTGTAGCTCTCGAATCTTCCTAGTGAGAATGTTACCCAGAAGTTTCGTCGCAATTCAGAACTTTAGTCTCCAAGCCGATTTCTCTGCAGGCCAGCAGTGGAACCATGGAGCATCACCTGAAGACCAGTAGGTTAAACCCGATGCACCAAAGTAAGTTTACTGTAACTGTAGAAGCTTCCTAGTGAGAATATAACCAAGAATTTTCATTGGAATTCAAAACTGTAGTCTCCAAACCTACATATATGCAAGGTCAGCGGTGGAACCACGGAGCATCACCTAGTGGAGAATTAGCTTGAGTATGATGCACGAAAGCACGTCTACTGTAACTCTCAAAGCTTCCTAATGAGAATGGCACCCAGACATTTCGTCGCAATTCAGAACTTTAGTGTCCAAGACTACTTATCTGCAAGGTCAGCAGTGTTACCATGGAGCATCACCTGGTGGACCAGTAGCTTAAATCCAATGCACCAAAGTAAGTTACTGTAACTCACAAAGCTTCCTAGTGCGAATGTAACCCAGAAGTTTCGTCGCAATTCATAACTTTAGTCTCCAAGACTACTTATTTGCAATGACGCCAGTGGAACCATGGACCATCACCTGGTGGACCAGTAGCTTAAATCCAAAGCAGCAAAGCAAGTTTACTGTAACTCTCGAAGTTTCCTAGTGAGAATATAACGCAGAAATTTCATCGAAATTCAGAACTTTTGTCTCCAAGCGCACTTATCAGCAAGGTCAGCAGTGGAGGTATGTAGCATCACCTGGTGGACCAGTAGGTTGAATCCTAACCACCAAAGCAAGTTTACTGTAACTCTCGAAGCTTCCTAGCGAGAATATAGGCCACAAATTTCGTAGCAATTCAGAACTTTAGCCTCCAAGCCTATTTATTTGCATGGAGAGCAGTGGAGCCATGGGGCATCACCTGGTGCACCAGTAGTTTAAATCCGATGCCCCAAAGCAAGTTAAATGTAACTCTCGAAGCTTCCTAGTGAGAACGTAACCCAGAAATTAAGTCGCAATACAGAACTTAAGTCTCCTAGACGACTTCTGTGCAAGGCCAGCAGTGGAACCATGGAGCATCACCTGAGGACCAGTAGGTTAAACCCGATGCACCAAAGCATGTTTACTGTAACTCTCGAAGCATCTTAGTGAGAATATAACCCAGAAGTGTCGTCGCAATTCAGAACTTTAGTCTCCAAGCCGACGGTTCTGCAATTTCAACAGCCGAACCATGGAATATCACCTGGTGGAAAAGTAGCTTGAATCAGATGCACCAAAGCAAGTTTAGTGTAGCTCTCGAAGCTTCTTAGTGAGAATGTAACCAAGAAATTTCATCGCAATTCAGAACATTAGCCTCCAAGCCTACTTATCGACTAGGTCTGCAGTGGAACTATGGAGTATTACCTGGTAGACCAGTAGCTCAAATCCGATGCACCAAATCCAGTTTACTGTAACTCTCGAAGCCTCCTAGTCTGAATATAATCAAGAAATTTCAGCGCTTCAGAACTTTAGTCTCCAAGCCTACTTTACTGCAAGGTCAGCAGTATAACGATGGAGCATCACCTGAGGACCAGTAGGTTAAACCCGATGCACCAAAGCATGTTTACTGTAACTCTCGAAGCATCTTAGTGAGTATATAAACCAGAAGTGTCGTCGCAATTCAGAACTTTAGTCTCCAAGCCGACGGTTCTGCAATTTCAACAGCCGAACCATGGAATATCACCTGGTGGAAAGGTAGCTTGAATCCGATGCACCAAAGCAAGTTTAGTGTAGCTCTCGAAGCTTCCTAGTGAGAATGTAACCAAGAAATTTCATCGCAATTCAGAACATTAGTCTCCAAGCCTACTTATCGACTAGGTCTGCAGTGGAACTATGGAGTATTACCTGGTAGACCAGTAGCTTAACTCCGATGCACCAAATCCAGTTTACTGTAACTCTCGAAACCCCCTAGTCTGAATATAATCAAGGAATTTCATCGCATTCAGAACTTTAGTCTCCAAGCCTACTTTTCTGCAAGGTCAGCAGTATAACCATGGAGCATCACCTGGTGGACCAGTAGATTGAATTCCGCTGCAGCAAAGCAAGTTTACTGTAGCCCTCGAAGCATCCTAGCGAGGATGTTACCCAGAGGTTTCGTCGCAATTCAGAACTTTAGTCTCCAAGCCGACTTCTCTGCAAGGCCAGCAGTTTAACAATGGATCATAACCTGAAGACCAGTAGGTTAAACCCTATGCACCAAAGTAAGTTTACTGTAACTCTAGAAGCTTTCTAGTGAGAATATAACCCAGAAGTGTCGCCATAATCCAGAACTTTAGTATCCAAGCCGACGTATCTGCAATTTCAGCAGTGGAACCATGGAGCATCAAGTAATAGACCAGTAGCTTGAATCCGATGCACCAAAGCAAGTTTACTGTACCTCTCGAAGCTTTCTAGTGTGAATGCAACCCAGAAATTACGTCGCAATTCACAACTTTAGTCTCTAAGCCTACTTAACTGCTAAGTCAGCAGTGGAATCATGGAGCATTACCTGGTGGAAGAGTAGCTTAAATCCGATGCACCAAAGCAAGTTTACTGTAACTCTCGAAGCTTCCTAGTGTGAATATAACCAAGAATTTTCATTGGAATTCAAAACTTTAGTCTCCAAACCTACATATCTACAAGGTCAGCGGTGGAACCATGGAGCATCACCTGGTGGACCAGAAGCTTGAATCCGATGCACCAATGCACGTTTACTGTAGCTCTCGAAGCTTCCTAGTAAAAATGTAACAAAGAAATTTCGTCGCAAATCAGATCTTTAGTGTAGAAGCCTACTTATCTGCTAGGTCTGCAGTGGAACCATGGAGCATCACTTGGTGGATCAGTAGCTTAATTGCGATGCACCAAAGCAAATTTACTGTAACTCTCGAAGCTTCCTAGTGAGAATATAACCCAGAAATTTCTTCGCAATTCATTACTTTAGTCTCCAAGCCTACTTATCTGCAAGGTCAGCAGTGGAACCATGGAGCATCACCTGGTGGATCAAAGGAAGTTGTCTGTAGCTCTCGAAGAGAATGTTCCTCAGAAATTTCGTCGCAATTCATAACTTTAGTCTCCAAGCCAACTTATCTGCTTCGTCTGCAGTGGAACCATTGAGCATCACTTGGTGGATCTGTAGCATAAATGAGATGCACCAAAGCAGGTTTACTGTAACTCTCGAAGCTTGCTAGTGAGAATATAAGCCAGAAGGTACGTCGCAATTCAGGGCGTTAGTCTCCAAGGCTACTTATCTACAATTTCAGCAGTGGAACCATTGAGCATCACCTGGTGGACCAGTAGCTTGAATCCGACGTTCAAAGCACATTTACTCTACCTCTCGAAGCCTACTAGTGAGAATACAACCCAGGTATTTCAACGCAATTCTGAACTTTAATCTCCAAGCCTACTTATCCGCAAGGTCGGCAGTGGAACCATAGAGCATCACCTGGTGGACCAGTAGCTCAAATCTGATGCAGCAAAGCAATTTTACCTTAACTCTCGCAGCATCATAGTGGGAATATAACCCAGAAATGTCATCGCAATTAAGAACTTCAGTCTCAAAGCCTACTTATCTGCAAGGTCAGCAGTGTAACAATGGACCAGTAGCTTAAATGCGATGCACCAAAGCAAATTTACTGTAACTATCGAAGCTTCCTAGTGAGAATATAACCCAGAAATTGCGTCGCAAATCAGAACTTTAGTTTCCAAGAGTACTTATCTGCAAGGTCTTCAATGGAACCATGCAGCATCACCTGGTGGGCCAGTAGCTTAAAACCGATGCACCAATGCAAGTTTACTGCAACTCTCGAAGCTTCCTAGTGAGAATATAACCCAGAAATGTCGTCGCAATTAAGAACTTTAGTCTCAAAGCCTACTTATCTGCAAGGTCGGCATAGGAACCATGTAGCATCACCTAGTGGACCAGAAGCTTGAATGTGATTCACCAAAGCATGTTTACGGTAGCTCTCGAAGCTTCCTAGTGAGAATGTAATAAAGAAATTTCGTCGCAATTCATAACTTTAGTCTCCAAACCTACTTAATTGCAAGGTCAGCAATGGAATTATCGAGCATCACCCGGTGAGCCAGTAGATTAAATCCGATGCAACAAAGCAAGTTCACTGTTGCACTCGAAGATTCCTAGTGAGAATGTAGCTCAGAAATTTCATCGCAATTCAGAACTTTACTCTCCAATGCTACTTACTTGCTAGGTCAGCATTGGAAACATGGAGCATCCCCTAGTGGACCAGTAGCTTAATTCCGATGCACTGAAGCGAGTTTACTGTAACTCTCGAAGCTTCCTAGTAAGAATACAACCCAGAAATTTCGTCGCAATTCAGAACTTTAGTGTCCAAGCCTACTTATCTGCTAGGTCTTCAGTGTAACCATGGAGCATCACATGGTGGATCTTTAGCTTAAATGAGATGCACCATAGCAAGTTTACTGTACCTCTCGAAGCTTCCTTGTGAGAATACAACCCAGAAATTTCGTCGCAATTCTGAACTTTAGTCTCCAAGCCTACTTTTCTGCTAGGTCTGCAGTTTAAACATGGAGCAGTACCTGGTAGACCAGTAGCTTAAGTCCGATGCACCGAAGCAAGTTTACTGCAACTCTCGAAGCTTCCTAGAGAGAATGTAACCAACCAATTTCGTCGCAATTCAGAACTTTAGTTTCCAAGCCTACTTATCTCAAGCTCAGCTGTGGAACCTTATAGCATCCCCTGGCGGACCAGTAGCTTAAACCCGATGCAGCAAAGCAGGTATACTGTAACTCTCGAAGCTTCCTAGAGAGAATATAACCCATAAAATTCTTCGCAATTCAGAACATTTGTCAGCAGTGGAACCATGGAACGTCAACCGGTTGGTTAGTAGCCTAAATCCGATGCACCAGAGCAAGTACACTGTTGCTCTCGAAGCTCCCTAGAGAGAATGTAACTCTGAAATTTCATCACATTTCAGGAATTTTGGCTGTACGAATACTTACTTGCAAAGTCAGCAGTGGAACCTTGGAGTATCACCTCGTGTACCAGTAGCTTAAATCCGATGCACCAAAGCTAGATTACTGTAACTCCCGAAGCTTCCTAGTCAGAATATAACTCAGAAATATCGTAGCAATTCAGAACTTCAGTCTCCAATTATATTTATCTGCAAGTCCCGCAGTTTAAATATGGAGCTTCACCTGTGGACCAGTTGCTTTAAATCCGATGCACCAAAGCAAGTATACTGTAACTCTCGAAGCTTGCTAGTGAGAATATAACCCAGAAGATTCGTCACAATTCAGGACATTAGTCTCCAAGGCTACTTATCTACATTTTCAGTAGTGGAACCATTGAGAATCACCTGGTGGACCAGTAGCTTGAATCAGATGCACAAAGCAAGTTTACTGTACCTCTCGAAGCTTCCTAGTGACAATACAACCCAGGTATTTCGTCGCAATTCTGAACTTTAGTCTCCAAGCCTACTTGTCTGCTAGATCTGCTGTGGAAAAATGGAGCATTACCTGGTAGACCAGTAGCTTAAATCGGATGCACCGAACCGAGTTAACTGTAACTCTCGAATCTTCCTAGTGAGAATGTAACCAAGAAATTTCGTCGCAATTCAGAACTTTAGTCTCCAAGCTTACTTATCATAAGGTCAGCAGTGGAACCATGGAGCATCTGCTGGTGGACCTGTAGCTTAAATCCGATGCACGAAAGCAAGATTACTGTAACTCTCGAAGCATCCTAGTGAGAATATAACTCCAAAATTTCGTCGGAATTCAGAACATTAGTGTCCAAGCCTACTTATCTGCAATTTCAGCAGTTTACCATGGAACATCACCTGGTGGCCCAGTAGCTTGAATCCGATGCACCAAAGCAGGTTTACTGTACCTCTCGAAGCTTCCTAGTGAGAATACAACCCAGAAATTACGTCGCAATTCAGATCTCTAGCCTCCAAGCCTATTTATTTGCAAGGTCAGCAGTGGAACCTTGTAACATCACCTGGTGGATCGGTAGCTTAAATCCGATGAACAAAATCTAGTTACCTGTAACTATCGGATCTTCCTAGTGGGAATATAACCCAGAAATACCGTCGCAGTTCAGAACGTTAGTCTCCAAGCCTACTTATCTACAATGTCAGCAGTGTAACCATGAAGCATCACCTGGTGGGTCAGTAGGTTAAATCCGATGCAATAAAACAAATGCACTGTAACTCTCGAAGTTTTCTAGTGAGATTGTGACCCAGATATTTCGTCGCAATTTAGTACTTTACTCTCCAACCCTACTTACCTGCAAGGTCAGCAGAGGAACCATGGAGCATCACCTGGTGGTCGAGTAGCTCTAATCCGATGGACCATAGCAAGTTTACTGTTAGTCTCGAAGCTTCCTCCAAATAATATTACCCAGAAATATCGTCGCAATTAAGAACTTTAGTCTCTAAGCCCACTTATCTACAATTTCAGAAGTGTAACCATGGAGCATCATCCTTGTGGACCAGTAGCTTAAATCTGGTGCACCAAAGCAAATTTATTGTAACTCTCGAAGCTTCCTAATGAGAATGTAACCCAGAAATTTCGTCGCAAATCAGAACTATAGTTTCCAAACCCACTTATCTGGAAGATTAGCAGTGGCAGCATGGAACATCACCTGGGGACCAGTAGCTTAAATCCGATTTACCAAAGCACGTATACTGTAACTCGCGAAGCTTCCTAGTGAGAATGTAACCCATAAATTTCGTCGCAATTCTGAACTTTAGTCTCCAATTCTACTTATCTGCAAGGTCAGCAGAGGAACCATGGACCATCACCTGGTGGACCAGTAGCTTAAGTTCGATGCACCAAAGCATGTTAACTGTAAATCTCAAAGCTTCCTGGTGGGCATGTAAGTCAAAAAATTCGTCGCAATTCAGAACCTTAGTCCCCAAATCTACTTATCTGCGAGGTCAGCAGTGGAACCATGCAGCATCATCTGGTGGACCAGTAGCTTAAATCCGATGCACGGAAGCAAGATTACTGTAACTCTCGAAGCTTCCTAGTGAGAATATAACCCAGACATATCCTCGAAAATCAGAAATTTAGTCCGCAAGCCTACTTATCTGCAAGGGCAGCAGTGGAACTATGGAGCTTCACCTGTTGCCCAGTAGGTTAAATCCGATGCACCACTGCAAGTTTACTGTAACTCTCCAAGCTTCCTAGTGAGAATACAACCCAGAAACTTAGTCGCAATTCAGTACATTAGTCTCCAAGCCTTTTATTTGCAATTTCAGCAGTGGAACCATGGACCATCACCTGGTGGCGCAGTAGCTTGAATCCGATGCACCAAAGCAGGTTTACTGTACCTCTCGAAGCTTCCTAGTGAGAATACAACCCAGAAATTTGGTCGCAATTCAGAACATTAGTCTCCAAGCCTACTTATCTGCAAGGTCAGCTGAGGAACCATGGAGCATCACCTGGTGGTTCAGTAGCTTAAAGCCCAATGCATCATAGCAAGTTTACTGTAACTGTCGAAAGTTCCTAGTGACAATTTAATCCAGAAATTTCATCGCAATTCAGAACTTTCGTCTCAAAGCCTACTTATCTGCAAGGTCAGCAGTGGAACCATGGAGCATCACCTGTTTTAAAATTAGCTTAAATCCCATGCACCAAAGCAAGTTTACTGTAAGTCTCGAAGCTTCGTAGTGAGAATATAGCACAGAAATTTCGTCGCAATTAAGAACTTTATTCTCCAAACCTACTTATCTGCAAGGTTTGCAGACGAACAGTGGAGCATCACCTGGTGGACAAGTAGGTTAAATCCGATGCACCAAAGCAAGTGTACTGTAACTCTCGAAGCTTTCTAGCGATATTGTAACCAAGAAATTTGGTCGCAATTTAGAACTTTAGTCTCCAAGCTTACCTATCTCCATGGCCAGCAGTGTATCAATGGAGCATCACTCTTGTGGACCAGTAGTTTCAATCCGATGCACCAAAGCAAATTTATGGTAACTTACGAAGCTTCCTAATGAGAATGTAACCCCGAAATTTCATCGCAAATCAGAACATTAGTCTCCATACCTACTTATCTGCAAGGTTAGCAGTGGAAGCATGGAACCTCACCTGGGGGACCAGTAGCTTAAATCCGATGCACCAAAGGACATCCGCTGAAGCTCTCGAAGCTTTCTTGTCAGAATGTAACCTAGAAATATCGTCGTAATTCAGAAAATTAGTCTCCAATACTACTTATCGGCAAGGTCAGCAGAGGAACCACGGTGCATCTCCTCCTGGACCACTTGCATAAATCCAATCCATCAAAGGAAGTTTGCTGTAAATCTCGAAGCTTCCTAGTGTCCATGTAACCCAAAAATTTCGTCGCAATTCAGAGCTTTAGTCCCCAAGTCTACTTCTCTGAGAGATCAGCAGTGGAATCATGCAGCATCACCTGGTGGTGCAGTAGCTTAAATCCAATGCAACAAAGCACGTTTACTGTGACTCTCGAAGCTTCCTAGTGTGAATATAACCCAAAAATTTCGTCGCAATTCAGAACTTTAGTCTCCAATCCTACTTATCTGCAATTTCAGCTGTGGGAAGATTTCGCATCACCTGGTGGACCAGTTGCTTAAATCCGATACATCAAACCAAGTTTACAGTAACTCTCGAAGCTTCCCACTGAGAATGTAACCTAGAAATTTCGTTGCTATTCGGAACTTTAGTCTCCAAGCCTACTTATCTGCATGGTGAGCAGTGGATCCATGTAGCATCACCTGCTGGACCAGTTAAATACTCCGATGCATCAAAGAAAGTTTACTGTAACTCTCACAGCTTCCTTGTGAGAATGTAACACAGAATTTTCGTCAAAATTCAGAACTTTAGTCTCCAAGCCTACTTATCTGCAAGGTCAGCAGAGGAACCATGGAGCATCACCTCCTGGACCAGTTGTATTAATCTGATGCATCATATCAAGTTTACTGTAAGTCTCGAAACATCCTAGTGAGAATATAACCCAGAAATATCGTCGCTATTCAGAACTTTAGTCTCCAAGCCTACTTATCTACAAGGTCAGAAGAGGAACCATGGAGCACTACCTCGTGGACCAGTAGCTAAAATGCGATGCAACAAAGCAAGTTTTCTAGTGCTCTCCAAGCTCCCTATTGAGAATGTAACACAGAAATTTTATCGCAATAAAGAACTTTAGTCTCCAAGCCTAATTATTGGCAAGGTAATCAGTGCAACCACGGAGAATCACCTGGTTGATCAGTAGGTTAAATCTGATGCACCAAAGCAAGTTTACTGTAACTCTCGAAGCTTCCTGGTGATAATATAAAACAGAAATTTCGTACCGATTCAGCACTTTAATCTCCATGCGTACTTATCTGCAATTTTAGCAGTGTAACCATTTAGCATCACCTGGTGGACCAGTAGGTTAAATCCGATGCACCAAAGCAAGTGTACTGCAACTCTCGAAGCTTCTAAGTGAGAATGTAACCAAGAAACTGGGCCGCAATTCAGAACTTTAGTCTCCAAGCCTACTTATCAGCCAGGTTTAGCAGAGTAACCATGGAGAATCACCTAGTGGAACAGTAGCTTAAATCCGTTGCACCAAAGCAAGTTTACGGTATCTCTCGAAGCTTCTTTATGAGAATGTAACCCACAAATTTCGTCGCAATTCAGATCTTAAGTCTCCAAGTCTACGTATCAGCAAGGTCAGCAGAGGAACAATGAGATATCACCTGGTGGACCAGTAGGTTAAATCCGATGCACCAAAGCAAGTGTACTGCAACTCTCGAAGCTTCCTAGTGAGAATGTAACACAGAAATTTGGTCGCAATTCAGAACTTTAGTCTCCAAGCATACTTATCAGCAAAGTCAGCTGAGGAACCATGAAGCATCACATGGTGGACCAGTAGCTTGAATTCGATGCACTAAAGCAAAATTACTGTAACTCTCGTCGCTTCCTAGTGAGAATATAACTCAGAAATTTCGTCGCACTTCAGAACTTTAGTTTCCGAGCCTACTCATCGGTAATTTCATCAGTGGAACCATGGAGCGCCACCTGGTGGGCCAGTAGCCTAAATCCAATGCAACAATACAAGCTTATGGTAATTTTCGAACCTTCCTAGTGAGATTGTAAACCAGAAATTTCGTCGCGATTCAGAACTTTAGTCCCCAACCCTACTTATCTGCGAGTTTAGCAGTGTAACCATGGAGCTAAACCTGGTGGACCAGTAGCTTTAATCCAATGCACCAAAGCAAGTTTACTGTAACTCTCGAAGCTCCCTAGTGAGAATGCAACCCAGTAAATTCGTCGCAATTCAGAACATTAGTCTTCATGCCTACTTATCTGCAATTTTTGCAGTGGAACCATGGAGCATAACCAGTTGGACCAGTAGCTTCAATCCGATGCACCAAAGCCAGTTTACAGTAACACGCGAAGGCTCCTAGTGAGAATACAACCCACAACTTTCGACGCAATTCAGAACCTTACTCTTCAAGCCTACTTATCTGCAATTTCGGCAGTGGAACCATGGAGCATCACCCGGTGGACCAGTAGCTTAAATCCGATGCACCAAAGCAAGTTTAATGTAAGTCTCAAGCTTCCTAATGACAATGAAGCACAGAAATTTCGTTGCAATTCAGAACTTTAGTCTCCAAGCCTACTTATCTGCAAGGTCAGCAGAGGAACCATTAAGCATCACCTGGTGGACCAGTAGCTTAAATCCGATGCACCAAAGCAAGTTTACTGTAACTCTCGAAGCTTCCTAGTGAGAATGTAACTAAGAAATTGGGCTGCAATTCAGAACTTTAGTCTCCAAGCCTACTTATCTGCAAGGTTTAGCAGAGTAACCATGTTGTATTACCTAGTGGAACAGTAGCTTTAATCCGTTGCACCAAAGCAAGTTTACGGTATCTCTCGAAGCTTCCTTATGAGAATGTAACCCAGAAACTTCGTCGCAATTCAGATCTTAAGTCTCCAAGTCTAGGAATCAGCAAGGTCAGCAGAGGAACAATGACGCATAACCTGGTGGACCAGTAGGTTAAATCCGATGCACCAAAGCAAAAGTACTGTAACTCTTAAAGCTTCCTAGTTAGAATGTAACCCAGAAATTTAGTCGCTATTCAGAACTTTAGTCTCCAAGCCTACTTATCTGCAAGGTCAGCAGAGGAACCATTAAGCATCACCTGGTGGACCAGTAGCTTAAATCCGATGCACCAAAGCAAGTTTACTGTAACTTTCGAAGCTTCCTAGTGAGAATATAACCCAGAAATTTCACTGCAATTCAGAGCATTAGTCTCCAAGCCTACTTGTCTGCAAGGTCAGCAGTGCAACCATGGAGCATCACCTGGTGGACCAGTAGTTAAAACCGATGCACCAAAGCAAGAGTACTGTAACTCTCGAAGCTTCTTAGTGAGAATGTAACCTAGAAATTTCGTCGCAATTAAGAACTTTAATCTCTAAGCCTACTTATCTGCGAAGACAGCAGTGGAACAGTGGAGCATATACCTGCTGAAAAAGTAGCATTAATCTGATGCATCAGACAAAGTATACTGCAACTCTCGAAGCTTCCTTGTGAGAATATAACCCAGAAATATCGTCACTATTCAGAACATTAGTCCCCAAGCCTACTTATCTATAAGGTCAGCAGTGCAATCGGGGAGCATCTCCTGGTAGACCAGTAGGTTAAACCCGATGCACCAAAGTAAGTGTACTGTAACTCTCGAAGCTTCTTAGTGAGAATGTAACATAGAAATTTCGTCGCAATTTTGAACTTTAGTCTCCAAACTTACTTATCTGCAAGGTCAGCAGAGGAACCATAGGCAACACCTGGTGGAACAGAAACTTAAATCCGTTACGCGACAGCAAGTTTACTGTAACACTCGATGCTTTCTAGTGGGAATATAACCCAGATATTTCATCACAATTCAGAACATTATTCTCCAAGAACACTTTTCTGTAAAGTCAGCAGAGCAACCATGGAGCAACACCTGGTGGACCAGTAGCTTAAATCCGATGCACCAAAGCAAGTTTACTGTAACTCTCGAAGCTTCCTAGTGAGAATGTAACCAAGAAATTGGGCCGCAATTCATAACTTGAGTCTCCAACCCTACTTATCTGTGAGGTCAGCACAGGAACCATTATGCATCACCTGGTGGACCAGTAACTTAAATCCGATGCACCAAAGCAAGTTAACTGTTACTCTCGAATCTTCCTGGTGAGAATATGAAGCAGAAATTTCGTCGCATTCAGAACTTAAGTCTCCATGCCTAATTATCTGCAATTTTTGCATTGGAGCCATGGAGCGTCACCTGGTGGACCAGTAGCTTGAATCCGATGCACCAAAGCAAGTTTACAGTAACTCTCGAAGCTTCCTTGTGAGAATGTAATCCAGAAATTTCGTCGCAATTCAGAACTTTAGTCTCCAAGCCTACTTATCTGCAAGGTCAGCAGTAGAACGATAAGCATCACCTGGTGGACCAGTAGCTTAATTCCGATGCACCAAAGCAAGTTAACTGTAACTCTCGAAGCTTCCGCGTGAGAATATAACATCGAAATTTCATTGCAATTCATAACTTTAGTCTCAAAGCCTATTATCTGCAAGGTCAGTGGAGGAACCAAGGAGCATCACCTACTGGACCAGTTGCATTAATCCGTTGCAGCAAAGCTAGTTTACGGTAACTCTCGCGGCTTCCTTGAGAGAATGTAAACCAGTAATTTCGTCGCAATTCAGAACTTTAGTATCCATGCATACTTATCTGCGAAGACACAAGTGGAACCATGGAGCATCACCTGGTGGACCAGTAGCTTGAATCCGATGCACCTAAGCAAGTTTTCTGTAACTCCCGATTCTTTCAAATGACAATGTGACCCAGAAATTTGGTCGTAATTCAGCACTTTAGTATCCAAGCCTACTATCTGCAAGATCAGCAGTGAACGATAGAGCATCACCCGGTGGACCGGTAGCGTAAATCTGATGCACCAATGCATGTTTAATGTAACTCTCGATGCTTCCTAGTGAGAAGATAACACAGAAATTTCATCGTAATTCTAGAACTGTAGTCTCCAAACCTACTTATCTGCAAGGTCAGCAGTGGAACCATTCAGCATCACCTGGTGGACCAGTAGCGTAAATCCGTTGCACCAAAGCAAGTTTACGGTATCTCTCGAAGCTTCCTTATGAGAATGTAACCCAGATATTTCGTCGCAATTCAGATCTTAAGTCGCCAATTCTACGTATCAGCAAGGTCAGCAGAGGAACAATGAGGCATCACCTGGTGGACCAGTAGGTTAAATCCGATGCACCAAAGCAAAAGTACTGTAACACTTAAAGCTTCCTACTGACAATGTAACCCAGAAATTTAGTCGCTATTCCGAACTTTAGTCTCCAAGCCAACTTATCTGCAAAGTCAGCAGAGGAACCATGCAGCATCACCTGGTGGAACAGTAGGTTAAATCCGATGCACCAAAGGAAGTTTAATGTAACTCTTGATGCTTCCTACTGAGAATGTAACCCAGAAATGTCGTCGCAGTTCAGAAATTTATTCTCCAAGCCTACTTTTCCGCAAGGTCAGCAGTGCAACCATGGAGCATCACCTCGTGGACCAGTAGCTTAATCCGAGGCACCAAAGCAAGTTTACTGTAACACTCGAAGCTTCCTAGTGAGAATATAACGACGAAATATCGTCGCAATTCAGAATTTTAGTCTCCAAGCCTACTTATCTACAATGTCAGCACTGCAATCATGGAGCATCACCGGGTGGACCAGTAGCTTAAATCCGATGCAGCAAAGCAAGTTTACTGTAACTCTCCAAGCCTCCTAGTGAGAATACAACCCAGAAATTTCATCGCAATTCAGAACTTAGGTATCCAAGCCAACTAATCTGCAATTTCAGCAATGGAATAATGGAGAGTCATCTTGTGGAATAGTATCTTAAACCAGATGCATCAAAGCCAGTTTACGGATACTCTCGAAGTTTCCTTGTGAGAATGTGTATCAGAAATTTCTTCGCAATTCTGAACTTTAGTCTCCAAGGTCAACAATGGAAGCTTGGAGCATCACCTGGTGGAAGAGTAGCTTGAACACGATGCACCAAACCAAGTTAACTTAGCTTTCGAAGTTTCCTAATGAGAATATAACCCAGAAATTTCGTCGCAATTCAAACTTTATTCTCCAAGTCTTCTTATCTGCAAGGTCAGCAGTGGGACCATGGAGCATCCCCTGGTGGACCAGTAACTCAAATCCGATGCACCAAAGGAAGTTTACTGTAACTATCGAAGCTTCCTAGTTAGAATGTAACCCATAAATGTAGTCGCAATTCAGAACTTTAGTCTCCAAGCCTACTTATCTGCAAGCACACCAGTGCAACCATGGAGCATCAGCTGGTGGACCAGTAACTTCAATCCGAAGCACCAATTCAAGTTTACGGTAATTCTCGAACCTTCCTAGTGAAAATGTAACCCAGAAATTTCGTCGCAATTCAGAACATTAGTCTCCAAGCCTACTTATCTGCTATTTCTGCAGTGGAACCATGGAGCAACTCCTGGTGGACCAGCTGGTTAAATCCGATGCACCGATGAAAGTGTACTGTAACTCTCGAAGCTTCCTTGTGAGAATGTAACCCATATATTTCGTCGCAATTCAGAACTTTAGTCTCCAAGCCTACTTATCTGGAAGGTCAGCAGAGGAACCATGGAGCATCACCTGTTGGAAAACTTGTGTTAATCCGATGCACCAAAACAAGTTTATGGAAACTCTCGATGCTTCCTAATGAGAATTTATCGAGAAATTTCGCCGCAGTTCAGAACTTTATTGTCCAAGCCCACTTATCTGTAAGGTCAGCAGTAAAACAATGGAGCATCACCTGGTGGACCAGTAGCTTAAATCCGATGCACCAATGCAAGTTTACTGTAACTCTCGAAGCTTTTTTGGTGAGAATATAAAGCAGAAATTTCGTCGCAATTCAGAACATTAATCTTCATGCCCAATTATCTGCAGTTTTAGCACAGGAACCATTGAGCATCACCTGGTAGACCAGTAGCTTGAATCCGATGCACCAAAGGAAGTTTACTGTAACTCTTGATGCATCCTAATGAGAATGTAAATCAGAAATATCGTCGCTATTTGAACTTTACTCTCCAAGCCTACTTATCTAAAAGGTCAGCAGTGGTACCATGGAGCATCTCCTGGTCGCCCAATTACTTAAATCCCATGCACAAAAGTAAGTGTACTGTAACTCTCGAAGCTTCCTAGTGAGAATGTAACCCGTGAAATTTCGTCGCAATTCAGAACTTTAGTCTCCAACCCTACTTCTCTTCTAGGTCAGGAGAGTAACCGTGGAGCATCACCTGCTGTATCCGTTGCATTAATCCGAAGAACCAAAGCAAGTTTACGGTAACCCTAGAAGCTTCCTTGTGAGAATGTAAGCCAAAAAGTTTCGTCGCAATTCAGAACATTAGTCTCCAAGCCTACTTATCTACAATGTCAGCACTGCAATCATGGAGCATCACCGGGTGGACCAGTAGCTTAAATCCGATGCAGCAAAGCAAGTTTACTGTAACTCTCCAAGCCTCCTAGTGAGAATACAACCCAGAAATTTCATCGCAATTCAGAACTTAGGTCTCCAAGCCAACTAATCTGAAATTTCAGCAATGGAATAATGGAGAGTCATCTTGTGGACCAGTATCTTAAACCAGCTGCACCAAAGCCAGTTTACGGAAACTCTCGAAGTTTCCTAGTGAGAATGTGTATCAGAAATTTCTTCGCAATTCAGAACTTTACTCTCCAAGGTCAGCAATGGAAGCTTGGAGCATCACCTGGTGGACCAGTAGCTTGAACACGATGCACCAAACCAAGTTTACTGTAGCTTTCGAAGTTTCCTAATGAGAATATAACCCAGAAATTTCGTCGCAATTCAAACTTTATTCTTCAAGTCTTCTTGTCTGCAAGGTCAGCAGTGGGACCATGGAGCATCCCCTTGGTGGACCAGTAACTCAAATCCGATGCACCAAAGGCAGTTTACTGTAACTATAGAAGCTTCCTAGTTAGAATGTAACCCAGAAATGTCGTCGCAATTCAGAACTTTAGTCTCCAAGCCTACTTATCTGCAAGCACACCAGTGCAACCATAGAGCACCACCTGGTGGACCAGTAGGTTAAATCCGATGCACCAAAGTAAGTGTACTGTAACTTTCGTAGCTTCCTAGTGAGAATATAATCCACAAATTTCGTCGCAATTCAGAACTTTAGTCTCCAAGCCTACTTATCTGCAAGGTCAGCAATGGATACATGGAGCATCACCTGGTACTAAAGTAGCTTAAATCCGATGCACCAAAGCAAATTTACTCTAGCTCTCGAAGCTTCCTAGTGAGAATGTAACCCAGAAATTTCGTCTCAATTCAGAACTTTACTCTCCAATCCAATTTGCCTGCAAGCTCAGCAGAGGAACAATGGAGCATCACCTGGTGGACCAGTGCCTTGAATCCGATACGCCAAAGCAACTTCACTGTAACTCTTGATGCTTCCTAATGCGAATATAACCCAGAAATACAGTTGCAATTCAGAACTTTAGTCTCCAAGCCTACTTATCTGGAAAGTCAGCTGAGGTACCATGGAGCATCGCCTGGTGGACCAGTAGCTTAAACCCGATGCACCAAAGCACGTTTACTGAAACACTCGAAGCGTCCTAGTGAGAATATAATCCAGACATGTCATCGCAATTCAGAAGTTTAGTCCCCAAGCCTACTTATCTGCAAGGTCAGCAGTTGAAACATGGAGCAACACGTGCTGGAAAAGCAGCTTAAATCCGATGCACCAAAGGAAGTGTACTGTAACTCCCGAAGTTTCCTAATGAGAATATAACCCAGAATTACATCGCAATTCAGAACATTATTCTCCAAACTTACTTATCTGCAAGGTCAGCAGTGCAACCATGGAGCGTCACCTGGTGGACCAGGAGGTTAAATCCGATGCACCAAAGCAAGTGTACTGTAACTCCCGAAGCTTCCTAGTGAGAATATGAACCAGAAATTTCGCCGCAATTCTGAACATTAATCTTCATGCCCAATTATCTGCAGTTTTATCAGTGGAACCATTGAGCATCACCTGGTGGCCAAGAATCTTGAATCCGATGCAGCAAAGCAAGTTTACTGTAACAATCGAAGCCTCCTTGCGAGAAAACAAACCAGAAATTTCGTACCAATTCCGAACTTTAGTCTCCAAGCCTACTTATCTGCAAGGTCAGCAGTGGAACAATGGAGCATCATCTGGTGGACAAGTATCTTAAATCCGATGCCCCCAAAGCAAGTTTACTGTAAATCACGAAGCTTCCTAGTGAGAATATAACCCAGAAATATCGTCACTATTCTGAACTTTAGTCTCCAAGCCTACTTATCTATAATTCAGCAGTGGAAATATGGAACATCACCGGTTGAACCAGTAGGTATATATCCGATGCAGCAAAGCAAGTTTACTGTATCAATCGAAGCCTCCTTGTGTAACTTTACGGTAATTCTCGATCCTTCCTTGTGAGAATGTAACCCAGAAATTTCGTTCCAATTCAGAACTTTAGTCTCCAAGCACACTTATCTGTAATTTCAGCAGTGGAACTATGGAACACCACCTGGTGAACCAGTAACTTAAATCCGATGCACCTATGCAAGTTTACGGTAATTCTCGCACCTTCCTTGTGAGAATGTAACCCAGAAATTTTATCGCAATTCACTACTTTAGTCTCCAAGCCTACTTATCTGCGTGGTCAGCACTGGAACCATGGAGCATCACCTGGTGGAACAGTAGCTTGAATGCGATGCACCAAAGCAACTTTACTGTAACTCTTGATGCTTCCTAATGATAATGTAAACCAGAAATTACGTTGCAATTCAGAACTTTAGTCTCCAAGCCTACTTATCTGCAAGGTCGGCAGTGGAACCTTGGAGCATCACCTGGCGGACCAGTAGTTTGAATTCGACGCACGAAAGCAAGTTTACTGTAAGTCTCGAAGCTTCCTACTGAGAATGTAACCAAGAAATTTCGTCGTAATTATGATGTTTAGCCTCCATGCATAATTATCTGCAATTTTAGCAGTGGAACGATTTTGCATCCCATGGTTGACCAGTAGCTTGAATCCGATGCACCAAAGGAAGTTTACTGTAACTCTTGATGCTTCCTAATGAGAATGTAAATCAGAAATATCGTCGCTATTCCGAACTTTACACTCCAAGCCTACTTATCTACAAGGTCAGCAGTGTTCCATGGAGCATCTCCTGGTGGACCAGTAAGTTAAATCCGATGCACCAAATTAAGTGTACTGTAAATCTCGAAGCTTCCTAGTGAGAATGTAACCCGTGAAATTTCGTCGCAATTCAGAACTTTAGTCTCCAACCCGACTTATCTTCAAAGTTAGCAGATTAACCATGGAGCTTCACCCGCTGGATCCGTTGCATTAATCCGATGCACCAAAGCAAGTTTACGGTAACCCTAGAAGCTTCCTTGTGAGAATGTAACCCAAAAAATTTCGTCGCAATTAAGAACTTTAGTCTCCAAGACTACTTATGTGCAAGGTCTGCAGTAAAACCATGAAGCATCACCTGGTGGACCTGTAGCTTAATTCAGATGCACCAAAGCACGTTTACTGTAACTCTCGAAGCTTCCTAGTGAGAACATAACCCAGAATTTGCGTCGCCATTCAGAACTATTTCTCCATTCCTACTTATCTGCAAGGTCAGCAGTGGAACCGAGGAGCATCACCTGGTGGACCAGTAGCTAATATCCGATGCACCAAAGCAAGTTTACGGTAATTCTCGAACCTTCCTTGTGAGAATGTAACCCAGAAATTCGTCGCAATTCAGAACTTTAGTCTCCATGCATACTTATCTGCAGGGTCAGCAGTGGATCCATGGAGCATCACCTGGTTTACCAGTAGCACAAATCCGATTCACCAAAGGTAGTTTACTGTAATTCTCGAACCTTCTTAGTAAGAATGTAAACCATAAATTTCGTCGCAATTCAGAACTTTACTCTCCAAGCCTACTTATGTACAAGGTCAGCAGTGCCACCATGGAGCATCACGTGGTGGACCAGTAGCTAATATCCGATGCTCCAAAGCAAGTTAACTGTAACTCCCAAAGCTTCCTAGTGAAAATGTGACCCAGAAATTTCATTGGAATTCAGAACATTAGTCTCCATGCCCACTTTTCTGCAATTTTAGCAGTGGAACTATTAAGCATCACCTGGTGGACCAGTAGGTTAAATCCGATGCACTAAAGCAAGTGTACTGTAACTATTGAAGCTTCCTGGTGAGAAAGTAACTCGGAAATTTGGTCGCAATTCTGAACTTCAGTCTCCAATCCTACTTATCTGCAAGGTAAGCAGAGGAACCATGGAGCATCTTCTGCTGGACAAATTGCATAAGTCCGATGCACCAAAGGAAGGTTACTGTGGCTTTCGAAGTTTCCTAATGAGAATATAACCCAGAAATATCGTCGCAATATGTAACTTCAGTCTCCAAGCCTACTTACTTACAAGGTCAGCAGTGCAACCATGGAGCATCACCTGGATGACCAGTAGGTTAAATCCGATGCACTGAACTAAGTGTGCTGTAACATTCTAAGCATTATAGTGAGAATGTAACCCAGCAATTTCGTAGCAATTCAGAACTTTAGTCTCCAAGCTTACTTATCTGCAAAGTCAGCAGACGAACCATGGAGCATCACCTGGTGAACCAGTAGCCTCAATCCGATGCACCAAATCAACTTTACTGTAACTCTCGATGTTTCCTGAAGAGAATGTAACCCAGATATTTGGTCGCAATTCAGAACATTAGTCTCGAAGCCTACTTATTTGCAAGGTCAGCAGTGGAACAATGGAGCATCACCTGGTGGGCCAGTAGCGTAAATCCGATGCACCAGAGCCAGTTTACCGTAAATCTCGAAGCTTCCTACTGAGAATGTAACCCAGATATTTCGTCGCAATTCAGAAATTTTGTCTCCAAGCCCACTTATCTGCACGTCAGCAGAGGAACCATGGAGCATCACATGGTGGACCAGTAGCTTAAACCCGATGCACCAAAGCATGTTTACTGTATCTCTCGAATCTTCCTAGTGAGAATATAACCCAGAAATATCGTCGCAATTCAGAACTTTAGTTTCTAAGCGTACTTATCTGAAAGGTCAGAAATGGAACCATGGAGCGTCACCTGGTGGACCAGTAACTTGATCCGATGCACTTATGCAAGTTTACTGTATCTCTCAAAGCTTCCTACTGAGATCTACCAAAGAAATTTCGTCGCAATTCAGATATTTTGTCTCCAATCTCACTTATCTGCAAGGTCAGCAGTGTAACCATGGAGCATTACCTGGTGGACCAGTAGGTTAAATCTAATGCACTAAAGCATGTGTACTGTAACTCTCGAAGCTTCCTAGTGAGAATGTAACTCCCAAATTTCATCGCAATTCAGAACTTTAGTCTCGCAGCCCACTTATCTGTAAGGTCAGCAGAGTAACCATGGAGCATCACCTGTTTGACCAGTAGCTCAAATCCGTTGCACCAAAGCAAGTTTACTGTAACTCTCGAAGCTTCCTAGTGAGAATATAACCCAAAAATATCGTCGCAATTCAGAACATTAGAGTCCAAGCCTACTTATCTGCAATTTCAGCTGTGGAACAACAGTGCATCACACTTGTGGATCAGTAGCTTAAATCCGATGCACCAAAGCAAGTTTACGGTAACTGTCAGAGTTTCCTTGTGAGAATGTAATCCAGAAATTTCGTCGCAATTCAGAACTTTAGTGTCCAAGCCTACTTATCTGCGAGGTCAGCAGAGGAACCAGGGAGCATCACCTGGTGGAACAGTAGCTTAAATCCGATGCACCAAAGGAAGTTTAATGTAACTCTCAAAGCTTCCCAATGAGAATATATCCCAGAAATTTCATCGCAATTCAGTACATTAGTCTCCAAGCCTACTTATCTACAATGTCAGCACTGCAATCATGGAGCATCACCGGGTGGACCAGTAGCTTAAATCCGATGCAGCAAAGCAAGTTTACTGTAACTCTCCAAGCCTCCTAGTGAGAATACAACCCAGAAATTTCATCGCAATTCAGAACTTAGGTCTCCAAGCCAACTATTCTGAAATTTCAGCAATGGAATAATGGAGAGTCATCTTGTGGACCAGTATCTTAAACCAGCTGCACCAAAGCCAGTTTACGGAAACTCTCGAAGTTTCCTAGTGAGAATGTGTATCAGAAATTTCTTCGCAATTCAGAACTTTACTCTCCAAGGTCAGCAATGGAAGCTTGGAGCATCACCTGGTGGACCAGTAGCTTGAACACGATGCACCAAACCAAGTATACTGTAGCTTTCGAAGTTTCCTAATGAGAATATAACCCAGAAATTTCGTCGCAATTCAGAACATTAGTCTCCAAGCCTACTTATCTGCTATTTCTGCAGTGGAACCATGGAGCAACTCCTGGTGGACCAGCTGGTTAAATCCGATGCACCGATGAAAGTGTACTGTAACTCTCGAAGCTTCCTTGTGAGAATGTAACCCATATATTTCGTCGCAATTCAGAACTTTAGTCTCCAAGCCTACTTATCTGGAAGGTCAGCAGAGGAACCATGGAGCATCACCTGTTGGAAAACTTGTGTTAATCCGATGCACCAAAACAAGTTTACGGAAACTCTCGATGCTTCCTAATGAGAATTTATCGAGAAATTTCGTCGCAGTTCAGAACTTTATTGTCCAAGCCCACTTATCTGTAAGGTCAGCAGTAAAACAATGGAGCATCACCTGGTGGACCAGTAGCTTAAATCCGATGCACCAATGCAAGTTTACTGTAACTCTCGAAGCTTTTTTGGTGAGAATATAAAGCAGAAATTTCGTCGCAATTCAGAACATTAATCTTCATGCCCAATTATCTGCAGTTTTAGCACAGGAACCATTGAGCATCACCTGGTAGACCAGTAGCTTGAATCCGATGCACCAAAGGAAGTTTACTGTAACTCTTGATGCATCCTAATGAGAATGTAAATCAGAAATATCGTCGCTATTTGAACTTTACTCTCCAAGCCTACTTATCTAAAAGGTCAGCAGTGGTACCATGGAGCATCTCCTGGTCGCCCAATTACTTAAATCCCATGCACCAAAGTAAGTGTACTGTAACTCTCGAAGCTTCCTAGTGAGAATGTAACCCGTGAAATTTCGTCGCAATTCAGAACTTTAGTCTCCAACCCTACTTCTCTTCTAGGTCAGGAGAGTAACCGTGGAGCATCACCTGCTGTATCCGTTGCATTAATCCGAAGAACCAAAGCAAGTTTACGGTAACCCTAGAAGCTTCCTTGTGAGAATGTAAGCCAAAAAGTTTCGTCGCAATTCAGAACATTAGTCTCCAAGCCTACTTATCTACAATGTCAGCACTGCAATCATGGAGCATCACCGGGTGGACCAGTAGCTTAAATCCGATGCAGCAAAGCAAGTTTACTGTAACTCTCCAAGCCTCCTAGTGAGAATACAACCCAGAAATTTCATCGCAATTCAGAACTTAGGTCTCCAAGCCAACTAATCTGAAATTTCAGCAATGGAATAATGGAGAGTCATCTTGTGGACCAGTATCTTAAACCAGCTGCACCAAAGCCAGTTTACGGAAACTCTCGAAGTTTCCTAGTGAGAATGTGTATCAGAAATTTCTTCGCAATTCAGAACTTTACTCTCCAAGGTCAGCAATGGAAGCTTGGAGCATCACCTGGTGGACCAGTAGCTTGAACACGATGCACCAAACCAAGTTTACTGTAGCTTTCGAAGTTTCCTAATGAGAATATAACCCAGAAATTTCGTCGCAATTCAAACTTTATTCTTCAAGTCTTCTTGTCTGCAAGGTCAGCAGTGGGACCATGGAGCATCCCCTTGGTGGACCAGTAACTCAAATCCGATGCACCAAAGGCAGTTTACTGTAACTATAGAAGCTTCCTAGTTAGAATGTAACCCAGAAATGTCGTCGCAATTCAGAACTTTAGTCTCCAAGCCTACTTATCTGCAAGCACACCAGTGCAACCATAGAGCACCACCTGGTGGACCAGTAGGTTAAATCCGATGCACCAAAGTAAGTGTACTGTAACTTTCGTAGCTTCCTAGTGAGAATATAATCCACAAATTTTGTCGCAATTCAGAACTTTAGTCTCCAAGCCTACTTATCTGCAAGGTCAGCAATGGATACATGGAGCATCACCTGGTACTAAAGTAGCTTAAATCCGATGCACCAAAGCAAATTTACTCTAGCTCTCGAAGCTTCCTAGTGAGAAAGTAACCCAGAAATTTCGTCTCAATTCAGAACTTTACTCTTCAATCCAATTTGCCTGCAAGCTCAGCAGAGGAACAATGGAGCATCACCTGGTGGACCAGTGCCTTGAATCCGATACGCCAAAGCAACTTCACTGTAACTCTTGATGCTTCCTAATGCGAATATAACCCAGAAATACAGTTGCAATTCAGAACTTTAGTCTCCAAGCCTACTTATCTGGAAAGTCAGCTGAGGTACCATGGACCATCGCCTGGTGGACCAGTAGCTTAAACCCGATGCACCAAAGCACGTTTACTGAAACACTCGAAGCGTCCTAGTGAGAATATAATCCAGACATGTCATCGCAATTCAGAAGTTTAGTCCCCAAGCCTACTTATCTGCAAGGTCAGCAGTTGAAACATGGAGCAACACGTGCTGGAAAAGCAGCTTAAATCCGATGCACCAAAGGAAGTGTACTGTAACTCCCGAAGTTTCCTAATGAGAATATAACCCAGAATTACATCGCAATTCAGAACATTATTCTCCAAACTTACTTATCTGCAAGGTCAGCAGTGCAACCATGGAGCGTCACCTGGTGGACCAGGAGGTTAAATCCGATGCACCAAAGCAAGTGTACTGTAACTCCCGAAGCTTCCTAGTGAGAATATGAACCAGAAATTTCGCCGCAATTCTGAACATTAATCTTCATGCCCAATTATCTGCAGTTTTATCAGTGGAACCATTGAGCATCACCTGGTGGCCAAGAATCTTGAATCCGATGCAGCAAAGCAAGTTTACTGTAACAATCGAAGCCTCCTTGCGAGAAAACAAACCAGAAATTTCGTACCAATTCCGAACTTTAGTCTCCAAGCACACTTATCTGCAATTTCAGCAGTGGAACTATGGAACACCACCTGGTCGACCAATAACTTAAATCCGATGCACCTATGCAACTTTACGGTAATTCTCGAGCCTTCCTTGTGAGAATGTAACCCAGGAATTTCGCCGCAATTCAGAACTTTAGTCTCCAAGCCTACTTATCTGCAAGGTCAGCAGTGGAACAATGGAGCATCATCTGGTGGACAAGTATCTTAAATCCGATGCCCCCAAAGCAAGTTTACTGTAAATCACGAAGCTTCCTAGTGAGAATATAACCCAGAAATATCGTCACTATTCTGAACTTTAGTCTCCAAGCCTACTTATCTATAATTCAGCAGTGGAAATATGGAACATCACCGGTTGAACCAGTAGGTATATATCCGATGCAGCAAAGCAAGTTTACTGTATCAATCGAAGCCTCCTTGTGTAACTTTACGGTAATTCTCGAGCCTTCCTTGTGAGAATGTAACCCAGAAATTTCGTTCCAATTCAGAACTTTAGTCTCCAAGCACACTTATCTGTAATTTCAGCAGTGGAACTATGGAACACCACCTGGTGAACCAGTAACTTAAATCCGATGCACCTATGCAAGTTTACGGTAATTCTCGCACCTTCCTTGTGAGAATGTAACCCAGAAATTTTATCGCAATTCACTACTTTAGTCTCCAAGCCTACTTATCTGCGTGGTCAGCACTGGAACCATGGAGCATCACCTGGTGGAACAGTAGCTTGAATGCGATGCACCAAAGCAACTTTACTGTAACTCTTGATGCTTCCTAATGATAATGTAAACCAGAAATTACGTTGCAATTCAGAACTTTAGTCTCCAAGCCTACTTATCTGCAAGGTCGGCAGTGGAACCTTGGAGCATCACCTGGCGGACCAGTAGTTTGAATTCGACGCACGAAAGCAAGTTTACTGTAAGTCTCGAAGCTTCCTACTGAGAATGTAACCAAGAAATTTCGTCGTAATTATGATGTTTAGCCTCCATGCATAATTATCTGCAATTTTAGCAGTGGAACGATTTTGCATCCCCTGGTTGACCAGTAGCTTGAATCCGATGCACCAAAGGAAGTTTACTGTAACACTTGATGCTTCCTAATGAGAATGTAAATCAGAAATATCGTCGCTATTCCGAACTTTACACTCCAAGCCTACTTATCTACAAGGTCAGCAGTGTTCCATGGAGCATCTCCTGGTGGACCAGTAAGTTAAATCCGATGCACCAAATTAAGTGTACTGTAAATCTCGAAGCTTCCTAGTGAGAATGTAACCCGTGAAATTTCGTCGCAATTCAGAACTTTAGTCTCCAACCCGACTTATCTTCAAAGTTAGCAGATTAACCATGGAGCTTCACCCGCTGGATCCGTTGCATTAATCCGATGCACCAAAGCAAGTTTACGGTAACCCTAGAAGCTTCCTTGTGAGAATGTAACCCAAAAAATTTCGTCGCAATTAAGAACTTTAGTCTCCAAGACTACTTATGTGCAAGGTCTGCAGTAAAACCATGAAGCATCACCTGGTGGACCTGTAGCTTAATTCAGATGCACCAAAGCACGTTTACTGTAACTCTCGAAGCTTCCTAGTGAGAACATAACCCAGAATTTGCGTCGCCATTCAGAACTATTTCTCCATTCCTACTTATCTGCAAGGTCAGCAGTGGAACCGAGGAGCATCACCTGGTGGACCAGTAGCTAATATCCGATGCACCAAAGCAAGTTTACGGTAATTCTCGAACCTTCCTTGTGAGAATGTAACCCAGAAATTCGTCGCAATTCAGAACTTTAGTCTCCATGCATACTTATCTGCAGGGTCAGCAGTGGATCTATGGAGCATCACCTGGTTTACCAGTAGCACAAATCCGATTCACCAAAGGTAGTTTACTGTAATTCTCGAACCTTCTTAGTAAGAATGTAAACCATAAATTTCGTCGCAATTCAGAACTTTACTCTCCAAGCCTACTTATGTACAAGGTCAGCAGTGCCACCATGGAGCATCACGTGGTGGACCAGTAGCTAATATCCGATGCTCCAAAGCAAGTTAACTGTAACTCCCAAAGCTTCCTAGTGAAAATGTGACCCAGAAATTTCATTGGAATTCAGAACATTAGTCTCCATGCCCACTTTTCTGCAATTTTAGCAGTGGAACTATTAAGCATCACCTGGTGGACCAGTAGGTTAAATCCGATGCACTAAAGCAAGTGTACTGTAACTGTTGAAGCTTCCTGGTGAGAAAGTAACTCAGAAATTTGGTCGCAATTCTGAACTTCAGTCTCCAATCCTACTTAACTGCAAGGTAAGCAGAGGAACCATGGAGCATCTTCTGCTGGACAAATTGCATAAGTCCGATGCACCAAAGGAAGGTTACTGTGGCTTTCGAAGTTTCCTAATGAGAATATAACCCAGAAATATCGTCGCAATATGTAACTTCAGTCTCCAAGCCTACTTACTTACAAGGTCAGCAGTGCAACCATGGAGCATCACCTGGATGACCAGTAGGTTAAATCCGATGCACTGAACTAAGTGTGCTGTAACTTTCTAAGCATTATAGTGAGAATGTAACCCAGCAATTTCGTAGCAATTCAGAACTTTAGTCTCCAAGCTTACTTATCTGCAAAGTCAGCAGACGAACCATGGAGCATCACCTGGTGAACCAGTAGCCTCAATCCGATGCACCAAATCAACTTTACTGTAACTCTCGATGTTTCCTGAAGAGAATGTAACCCACATATTTGGTCGCAATTCAGAACATTAGTCTCGAAGCCTACTTATTTGCAAGGTCAGCAGTGGAACAATGCAGCATCACCTGGTGGGCCAGTAGCGTAAATCCGATGCACCAGAGCCAGTTTACCGTAAATCTCGAAGCTTCCTACTGAGAATGTAACCCAGAAATTTCGTCGCAATTCAGAAATTTTGTCTCCAAGCCCACTTATCTGCACGTCAGCAGAGGAACCATGGAGCATCACCTGGTGGACCAGTAGCTTAAACCCGATGCACCAAAGCATGTTTACTGTATCTCTCGAATCTTCCTAGTGAGAATATAACCCAGAAATATCGTCGCAATTCAGAACTTTAGTTTCTAAGCGTACTTATCTGAAAGGTCAGAAATGGAACCATGGAGCGTCACCTGGTGGACCAGTAACTTGATCCGATGCACTTATGCAAGTTTACTGTATCTCTCAAAGCTTCCTACTGAGATCTACCAAAGAAATTTCGTCGCAATTCAGATATTTTGTCTCCAATCTCACTTATCTGCAAGGTCAGCAGTGTAACCATGGAGCATTACCTGGTGGACCAGTAGGTTAAATCTAATGCACTAAAGCATGTGTACTGTAACTCTCGAAGCTTCCTAGTGAGAATGTAACTCCCAAATTTCATCGCAATTCAGAACTTTAGTCTCGCAGCCCACTTATCTGTAAGGTCAGCAGAGTAACCATGGAGCATCACCTGTTTGACCAGTAGCTCAAATCCGTTGCACCAAAGCAAGTTTACTGTAACTCTCGAAGCTTCCTAGTGAGAATATAACCCAAAAATATCGTCGCAATTCAGAACATTAGAGTCCAAGCCAACTTATCTGCAATTTCAGCTGTGGAACAACAGTGCATCACACTTGTGGATCAGTAGCTTAAATCCGATGCACCAAAGCAAGTTTACGGTAACTGTCAGAGTTTCCTTGTGAGAATGTAATCCAGAAATTTCGTATCAATTCAGAACTTTAGTGTCCAAGCCTACTTATCTACGAGGTCAGAAGTGGAACCAGGGAGCATCACCTGCTTCACCGGTAGCTTAAATCTGATGCACCTAAGGAAATGTACTGTAACTCTGAAAGCTTCCTAGTGAGAATATATCCCAGAAACGTCGTCGCAATTCAGAACATTATTCCCCAAGCCTACTTATATGCAAGGTCAGCAGTGGAACCATGGAGCATCACCAGGTGGACCAATAGGTTAAATCCAATGCACCAAACCTAGTATACTGTAATTCTCGATGCTTCCTAGTGAGAATGTAACTCCGAAATTTCGTCGCAATTCAGAACTTTAGTCTCCAAGCCTATTTATGTGCAAGGACATTTGTCGAACCATGGAGCATCACCTGCTACACCAGTAGCATAAATCCGATGCACCAATGGAAAGTTACTGTAACTCTGGAAGCTTCCTAGTGAGAATATAACCCAGAAATGTCGTCGCAATTCAGAACTTTTGTCTCCAATTCTACTTATGTGCAAGGTCAGCAGTGGAACCATGGAGCATTATCTGGTGGACCAGTAGGTTAAATCCGATGCACCAAAGCTAGTGCATTGTAATTCTCGATGCTTCGTAGTGAGAATGTAACTCCGAAATACTTATCTGTAGGGTCAGCAGAGTAA
This sequence comes from Schistocerca gregaria, assembly GCF_023897955.1. Lineage (NCBI taxonomy): Eukaryota > Metazoa > Arthropoda > Insecta > Orthoptera > Acrididae > Schistocerca > Schistocerca gregaria. The sequence goes on from NC_064925.1 coordinate 47,797,754, forward strand.
CCATGGAGCATTACCTGGTAGACCAGTAACTCAAATCCGATGCACCAAAGCAAGTTTACTGTAACTCTCGAAGCTTCCTAGTGAGAACATAACCCAGAAATATCGTCGCAATTCAGATCATTAGTCTCCAACCCTACTTATCTGCAATTTCATCAGTGGAACCATGGAGCATCACCCTTGTGGACCAGTAGCTTAAATCTGATGCACCAAAGCAAGTTTACGGTAACTCTCGAACCTTTATAGAGCAATGCAACCTAGAAAATTCGTATCAATTTAGAACTTTAGACTCCAAGCCGACTAATCTGCAAAGTCAGCAGTGGAACTATGGAGCATCACCTGGTGGACCAGTATCTTGATACGATGCACCAAAGCAAGTTTACTGTAGCGGCTCGAAGCTTCCTAATGAGAATGTAACCCAGGAATTTCGTCGCAATTTAGAAATTTAGTCTCCAAGCCTACTTATCTGCAAGGTCATCAGTGCAACCATGGACCAACACCTGGTGGGCCACTAGGTTAAATCAGATGCACTAAAGCATGTGTACTGTAACTCTCGAAGCTTCCTAGTGAGAATGAATCCCAGAAATTTCGTCGCAATTCAGAACTTTAGTCTCCAATCCTTCTTTATCTGCAAGATCAGCAGAGGAAACATGGAGATCACCTGGTGGACCAGTTACTTAAATCCGATGCACCAATGCAAGTTTACTGTAACTCTCGAAGCTTCCTAGTGAGAATTTAACCCAGAAATATCGTCGCAATTCATATCATTAGTCTCCACGCCTACGTATCTGCAATTTCATCAGTGGAACCATGGAGCATCACCCATGTGGACCAGTAGCTTAAATCCGATGCACCAAGGTAAGTATACTGTAACTCTAGAAGCTTCCTTGTGAGAATCTAACCGAGAAATATCGTCGAAATTCAGAGCTTTAATCTCCAAGCCTATTTATCTGCAAGGTCAGCACTGCAACCATGGAGCAACACCTGGTGGACCAGTAGGTTAAATATGATGCACCAAAACAAGTGTACTGTACTTCTCGATGCTTCCTATTGAGAATGTAACTCCGAAATTTCGTCGCAATTCAGCACTTTAGTCTCGAAGCCTACTTATCTGCAAGGTGAGCAGAGTAACCATGGAGCATCACCTGGCAGACCAGTAGCTGAAATCTGATGCACCAAAGCAAGTTTACTGTAACTGTCGAAGTTTCCTAGTGAGAATATAATCCAGAAATTTCTTCGCAATTCAAAACCTTAGTCTCCAAGATTACTTATCTAAGGGGTTACCAGTGGTACCATGTAGCATCACCTGTTGGACCAGTATCTTGAAAACGATGCACCAAAGCAAGTTTACTGTAACTCTCGAAGCTTCCTAGTGAGAATATAACTGAGAAATATCGTCGCAATTCAGAAGTTTAGTCTACAAGCCTACTTATGTGCAAGGTCATCAGGGCAACCATGGAGAATCACCTGATGGGCCAGTAGGTTATATTCGATGCACTAAAGCAAGTGTACTGTAACTCTCGAAGCTTCCTAGTATGAACGAAACCCAGAAATTTCGTCGCTATTCAGAACTTTAGTCTCCAAGCCTACTTATCTGCAAGGTCAGCAGTTGAACTATGAAGCATCACCTGGTGGACCAGTATCTGGAATTCGATGCACCAGAGCAGGTTTACTGTAGCTCTCGAAGCTTCCTAATGAGAATATAACACAGAAATATTGTCGCATTTCAGGACTTTTGTCTCCAAGCCCACTTGTCTGCAATTTCAGCAGTGGAAACATGGATCATCACCCTTGTGCACCAATAGCTTAAATCCGATGCACCAAAGCCAGTTTACGGTACGTCTCGATGGTTCCTACTGGAATGTAACCTAGAAATTTGGTATCAGTACACAACTTTAGTCTCCAAGGATACTTCTCTGCAAGGTCATCAGTCCAACCATGGAGGATCACCTGGTGGACCAGTACGTTAAATCCGATGCACCAAAGCAACTGTACTGTAACTCTCGAAGCTTCATAGTGAGAATATAACCCAGAAATATCGTCACATTTCAGAACTTTAGTCTCCAAGCCTACTTATCTGCTAGTTCAGAAGTGGAACCATGGAGCAGTACCTGCTTCACCAGTAGCATAAATCCGATGCACCAACGGAAATTTACTGTAACTCTGGAAGCTTCCTAGTGATAATATTACCCAGAAATGTCGTCGCAATTCACAACTTTAGTCTCCAAGTCTACTTATGTGCAAGGTCAGCAGTGGAACCATGGAGCATCATCTGGTGGACCATTAGGTTAAATCCGATGCACCAAAGCTAGTGTACTGCAATTCTTGATGCTTCCTAGTGAGAATGTAACTCCGAAATTTCGTCGCAATTCAGAACTTTTGTCTCGAAGCCTACTTATCTGCGGGGTCAGCAGAGTGACCATGGAGCATCACCTGGTAGACCAGTAGCTTAAATCCGATGCACCAAAGCAAGTTTCCTGTAACTCTCGAAGCTTCCTAGTGAGAATATAACCCAGAAATTTCATCGCAATTTAGATCTTTCGTCTCCAAGATTACTTATCTGCGGGGTCGCCAGTGAAACCATGGAGCTTCACCAGGTGGACCAGTAACTTGAATACGATGCACATAAGCAAGTTTACTGTAGCTCTCGAAGCTTCCTAATGAGAATGTAACCCAGAAAATTCGTCGTTATACTGAACTTTAGTCTCCAATGTTGCATATCTACAAAGTCAGCAGAGGAACCATGGAACATCACTTGGTGAACCAGTAGCTTAAATCCGATGCACCAAAGAAAGTCTACTGTAACTCTAGAAGCTTCCTAGTGAGTATATAATCCAGAAATTTCATAGCAATTCAGAACTTTAGTCTCCAATCCTACTTATCTGCAAGGTCAGCAGAGGAAACCATGGAGCATCACCTGCTGGACAAGTTGCAGAAATCCGATGCATCAAAGTAAGTATACTGTAACTTTCGAAGCTTCCTACTGAGAATATAACCCAGAAATATCGATGCAATTCAGAACTTTAGTCTCCAAGCCTACTTATCTACAAGGTCAGTTGTGCATTTATGGAGCATCACCTGGTGGACCAGTAGTTTAAATCCGATGCACCACGGTAAGTGTACTGTAACTCTAGAAGCTTCTTAGTGAGAATATAAAACAGAAATATCGTCGAAATTCAGAACTTTAGTCTACAAGCCTACTTATCTGCAAGGTCAGCACTGCAACAATGGAGCAAAACCTGGTGGACCGGTAGCATAAATCCTACGCACCAATCAAGTTTACTGTAACTCTCGAAGATTCCTAGTGAAAATATAACCCAGATATATCGTCGCAATTCAGAGCTTTAGTCTCCAAGCCTACTTATCTGCAAGGTCAGCAGTCTAACCATGGAGCATCACGTCGTGGAACAGCAGGTTAAATATGATGCACCAAACCAAGTGTACTGTAATTCCTAGTGAGAATGTAACTCCGAATTTTCGTCGCAATTCAGCACATTAGTCTCAAAGCCTACTTATCTGCAAGGTCAGCAGAGTAAGCATGGAGCATCACCTGGTAGACCAGTAGCTCAAATCCGATGCACCAAAGCAAGTTTACTGTAACTCTCGAAGCTTCCTAGTGAGAATATAACCCACACATTTCATCGCAATTCAGAACTTTAGTTTCCAAGCCTATTGATGTACAAGGACAGCAGTGGAACCATGGAGCATCACCTGGTGGACCAGTAGCTTAAATCCGATTCAACGAAGCAAGTTTACGGCAACTCTCCAAGCTTCCTAGTGAGAATATAACCCAGAAATGTCGTCGAAATTCAGAACTTTAGGCTCCAAGCCTGCTTATCTGCAAGGTCAGCAGTGCAACCATGGAGCAACACCTGGTGGACCGGTAGCTTAATTCCGACGCACCAAAGCAAGTTTACTGTAACTCTCAAAGCTTCTTAGTGAAAATATAACCTAAAAATATCGTATCAATTCAGAACTTTTGTCTCCAAGCCTACTTATCTGCGAGATCAGAAGTGGAACCATGGAGCATCACCTGCTTCACCAGTAGCATAAATCCGATGCACCAATGGAAATTTACTGTAACTCTGGATGCTTCCTAGTGAGAATATAACCCAGAAATTTCGTCGCTATTCAGAACCTTAGTCTCCAATCCTACTTATCTGTAAGGTCGGCATTGGAACTACGGAGCATTACCTGGTGGAATAGTAGCTTAAATCCGTAGCACCAAAGCAAGTTTACTGTAACTCTCGAAGCTTCTTACTGAGAATGTAACCCAGAAATATCGTCGCATTTCAAACCTTTAGTCTCCAAGCCTACTTATGTGCAAGGTCATCATTGCAACCACGGAGCATCACCTGGTGGAACAGTAGGTTAAATCCGATGCATTAAAGCAAGTATCCTGTAACTCTCGAAGCTTCCTAGTGTAAATATAATCCAGAAATTTCATCGTATTTCTGAACTTTTGTCTCAAATCCTACTTATCTGCAATTTCAGCAGTGGAACCATGGAGCATCACCCTTGTGCACCAGTAGCTTAAATCCGATGCACCAAAGCAAGATTACTGAACTATCGAAGCTTCCCTGTGAGAATATATCCTACAAATGTCGTCGCAATTCAGAACTTTGGTCTCCAAGACAACTTATCTGCAAGTTCAACAGAGGAACCATTGAGCATCACCTGGTGGACCAGTAGCTTAAATCCGATGCACCAAAGCAAGTTTACTGTAACTCTCGAAGCTTCCTAGTGAGAATGTAACCCACAAATTTCGTCGCTATTCAGAACCTTAGTCTCCAATCCTACTTATCTGCAAGATCAGCAGAGGAACCATGGAATAACACCTGGTTGACCGGTAACTTAAATCTAAGGCACCAAAGCAAACTTACTGTAGCTCTCGAAGCTTCCTAGTGAGAATGTACCCAGAAATTTCGTCGCAATTCAGAACTTTAGTCTCCAAGCCTACTTATCTGCAAGATCAACAGTGGAACCATGGAACCTCTCCTGGTGGACAGCAACTTAAATCCGATGCACCAAAGCAAGTTTATTCTAACTCTCGAAGCTTCCTAGTGGAATGTAAACATGAAATTTCATATCAATAGAGAACTTTAGTCTATAAGACTACTTATCTGGAATATCGGTAATGGAACCATGGAGCATCACCTGGTGGACCAGTAGCTAGAATCCGATTAACCAAAGCAAGTTTACTGTAACTCTGGAAACTTCCCAGAAAGAATACAACCCATAAATGTCGTCGCAATTCAGAAATTTACTGTCCGAGCCTACTTATCTGCAAGGTCAACATTGAAACCATAGAGAAGTACCTGGTGGACCAGTAGCTTAAAACCGCTGCATTACAACAAGTATACTGTAACTCTCAAAGCTTCCTAGAGGGAATATAACCCACAAACTTCATCGATTATCAGAACTTTAGTCTCCAAGCCTACTTACGTGAGAGGACAGCAGTGGAACCATGGAGCATCACCTGGTGGACCAGTAACTTGATCCGATGCAGCAAAGCAAGTTTACTGTAGCCCTCGAAGCTGCCTAGTGAGAATGTACTCAGAAATTTCGTCGCAATTCAGAACTTTAGTCTCCAAGTTTACTTATCCGCAAAGTCAGCAGTGGAACCATGGAGCATCACCTGGTGGAGCTATAGCTTAAATCCGATGCACCAAAGCAAGTTTACTCTAACTCTCGAAGCTTCCTAGTGAGAATGTAACCCAGAAATTTCGTCGCAATTCAGAATTTTAGTCTCCAAGCCTACTTATTTGCAAGGTCAGCAGTGGAACCATGGAGCTTCACCTGGTAGACATGTAGCTTAAATCCGATGCAATAAATCAAGTTTACTGTAACTCTCGAGGCTTCCTAGTGAGAATGTAACCCAGAAATATCGTCGCAATTCAGAGCTTTAGTGTCCAAGCCTACTTATCTGCGAGGTCAGCCGTGGAACCATGGAGCATCACCTGGTGGACCAGTAACTCAACTAAGATTCACCAAAGCAATTTTACGGTAACACTCGATGCTTAATTGTGAGCATACTAACCAGAAATTTTGTCGTAATTCTAAAGTTTTTTCTAAAAGCCTACTTATCTACAAGGTCAGCAATGGAACCATGGAGCATCACCTGGTGGACCAGTAGCTGAAATCCGATGCATCAAAGCAAGTTTACTGTAGCTCTCGAAGCTTCCTAATGAGAATGTAACCCAGAAATTTTGTCGCAATTCAGAACTTTAGTCTCCAAGCACACTTATTTGCAAGGTCAGTAGTGGAACCATGGAGCATCACCCTTTTGGACCAGTAGCTTAAATCCGATGCACCAAGGCAAGTTTATGGAAACTCTCGAAGCTTCCTAGTGGGAGTGTAACCTAGAAATTTCGTGTCAATTAATAACTTTGATCCCCAACCCTACTTATCTGCGAGGTCAGCAGTGGAACCATGGAGCATTACCTGCTAGACCAGTAGCATAAATCCGAAGCATCAAAGCAAGTTTACTGTATATCTCGAAGCTTCCTAGTGAGAATATAACCCAGAAATATCGTCGCAATTCAGAACTTTAGTTTCCAAGCCTACTTATCGGCAATTTCAGCAGTTTAACCATGAAGCCTCACCCTTGTGGACCGGTAGCTTAAATCCGATGAACCAAAGCAAGTTTACTGTAGCCCACGAAGCTTCCTAGTGAGATTGTAACCAGAAATTTCGTCGCAATTCATAAGTTTAGTCTCCAAACTTACTTATTTGCAAGGTCAGCAGTGGAACCATGGAGCTTCACCTGGTAGACAAGTAGCTTAAATCCGATGCAATAAATCAAATTTACTGTAACTCTCGAGGCTTCCTAGTGAGAATATAACCCAGAAATATCGTCGCAATTCAGAGCTCTAATGTCTAAGCCTACTTATCTGCAAGGTCAGCTGTGGAACCATGGAGCATCACCTGGTGGACCAGTATTTTAAATCCTAATCACCAAAGCAAGTTTACTGTAACACTCGATGCTTAATAGTGAGACTACAAACCAGAAATTTCGTCGTAATTCAAAAATCTAATCTATAAGCCTACTTATCTCCAAGATCAGCAGAGGTACCATGGAGCATCACCTGCTGGAAAACTTGCATAAATCCGATGCATCACAACAAGGATACTGTAACTCTTGAAGCTTCCTAGTGAGAATATATTCCAGAAATTTCATTGCAATTCTGAACTTTACTTTCCAAGTGTACTTATCTGCAAGGTCAGCAGTGGAACCATGGAGTATCACCTAGTGGCATAGTAGCTGAAATCCGATGCACCAAAGCATGTTGACGGTATCTCTCGAAGTTTCATAGTGAGAATGTAACCTAGAAATTTCGTATCAATTCAGAACTCTAGTCTCCAAGCCTTCTTATCTGCGCGGTCAGCAGTGGAACGATGGAACATCAACTGGTGGACCAGTATCTTGAATATGATGCTCCAAAGCAAGTTTAGTGTAGCTATCGAAGCTTCCTAATGAGAACGTAACTCAGAAATTTCGTCGCAATTTAGAACTTTATTCTCCAAGACTACTTATCTGTAAGGTCGGCAGTGGAACTACGGAGCATTACCTGGTGGAATAGTAGCTTAAATCCGTAACACCAAAGAAAGTTTACTGTAACTCTTGAAGCTTCCTAGTGAGAATATAACAAAGAAATATCGTCGCAATTCAAACCTTTAGTCTCCAAGCCTACTTATGTGCAAGGTCATAATTGCAACCACGGAGCATCACCTGGTGGAACAGTAGGTTAAATCCGATGCACTAAAGCAAGTATCCTGTAACTCTCGAAGCTTCCTAGTGTAAATATAATCAAGAAATTTCATCGTATTTCTGAACTTTTGTCTGAAATCCTACTTATCTGCAAGGTCAGCAGAGGAACCATGGAGCATCACCTGCTGGAAAACTTGCATAAATCCGATGCATCAAAGCAAGTATACTGTAACTCTTGAAGCTTCCTAGTGAGAATATAACCCAGAAATATCGTCGTAATTCAGAACTTAAGTCTCCAAGCCTACTATCTACAAGGTAAGCAGTGAAACCATGGAGCTTAAAATAGTGGACCAGTAGGTTAAATCAGATGCACCAAAGTAAGAGTGCTGTAACTCTCTAAGCTTCCTAGTGAGAATGTAACCCAGAAATTTCGTCGCAATTCAGAACTTTAGTCTCAAAGCCTAAGTAACTGAAAGGTCAGCAGAGGAACCATGGAGCATCACCTGGTGGACAAGTAGCTTAAATCCGATGCGCGAAAGCACGTTTTCTGCAACTCTCGATGCTTCCTAGTGAGAATATAGTCCAGAAATTGCATCGCAATTCAGAATTTCAGTGTCCAAGCCGACTTATCAGCAAGGTCAGCAGTGGAACCATGGAGCACCACCTGGTGGACCAGTAGCTGAAATCCGATACACCAAAGTAAGTTTACTGTAGCTCTCGAAGCTTCCTATTTTGAATGTAACAAAGAAATTTCGTCATTCACCCCTTTAGTCTCCAAGCCTACTTATTTGCAAGGTCAGCAGTGGAAACGAGGAGCATCACCTGGTAGATCAATAGCTTAAAACCGATGGCCCAAAGCAAGTTTACTGTAGCTCTCGAAGCTTCCTAGTTATAATGTAACCTAGAAATTTCGTATCAATTAAGAACTTTAATCTCTAAGAATACTTATCTGCGAGGTCAGCAGTGGAAACATGGGGCATTACAGGCTAGACACGTAGCATAAATCCGATGAACCAAAGCAAGTTTACTGTAGCTCTCGAAGATTCCTAGTGACAATGTAACCAGAAATATCGTCGCAATTCAGAACTTTAATCTCCAAGTTTACTTATCCGCAAGGTCAGCAGTAGAACCATGGAGCATCACCTGGTGGAACTGTAGCTCAATTCCGATGCACCAAAGCAAGTTTACTGTAACTCTCGAACCTTCCTAGTGAGAATATAACCCAGAAATATCGTCGCAATTCAGAGCTTTAGTGTCCAAGCCGACTTATCTGCGAGGTCAGCCGTGGAACCATGGAGCATCACCTGGTGGACCAGTAACTTAACTAAGATTCACCAAAGCAATTTTACGGTAACACTCGATGCTTAATTGTGAGCATACTAACCAGAAATTTTGTCGTAATTCTAAAGTTTTTTCTAAAAGCCTACTTATCTGCAAGGTCAGCAATGGAACCATGGAGCATCACCTGGTGGACCAGTAGCATAAATCCGATGCATCAAAGCAAGTTTACTGTAGCTCTCGAAGCTTCCTAATGAGAATGTAACCCAGAAATTTTGTCGCAATTCAGAACTTTAGTCTCCAAGCACACTTATTTGCAAGGTCAGTAGTGGAACCATGGAGCATCACCCTTTTGGACCAGTAGCTTAAATCCGATGCACCAAAGCAAGTTTATGGAAACTCTCGAAGCATCCTAGTGGGAGTGTAAACTAGAAATTTCGTGTCAATTAATAACTTTCATCCCCAAGCCTACTTATCTGCGAGGTCAGCAGTGGAACCATGGAGCATCACCTGCTAGACCAGTAGCATAAATGCGAAGCATCAAAGCAAGTTTACTGTAAATCTCGAAGCTTCCTAGTGAGAATATAACCCAGAAATATCGTCGCAATTCAGAACTTTAGTTTCCAAGCCTACTTATCGGCAATTTCAGCAGTTTAACCATAAAGCCTCACCCTTGTGGACCGGTAGCTTAAATCCGATGAACCAAAGCAAGTTTACTGTAGCCCTCGAAGCTTCCTAGTGAGATTGTAACCAGAAATTTCGTCGCAATTCAGAAGTTTAGTCTCCAAGCTTACTTATTTGCAAGGTCAGCAGTGGAACCATGGAGCATAATCTGGTGGACCAGCAGCTTAAATCCGATGCACCAAAGGAAGTTTCCTGTAACTCTGTAGGTTTCCTAGTGAGAATGTACCGCAAAAATTTCGTCGCAATTCAGAACTATGGTCTCCAAGACTACTTATCAGCAATTTCAGCAGTTGAACCTTGGAACATCACGTGGTTGGCCAGTAGCTAGAATCCGATTCACCGAAGCAATTTTACTGAAACTGTCAAAGCTTCCTATTAAGAATACAACCCAGAAATTTCTTCGCCAGTCAGAAATTTACGCTTCAAGCCTACTTATCTGCAAGGTCATCAGTGGAACCACGGAGCATCACCTGGTGGACCAGTAGCTTAAATCCGAAGCACCAAAGCAATTTTATTGTAACTCTCAAGTTTCCTAGTGGGAATATAACCCACCAATTTCATCGCAGTTCAGAACAATAGTCTCCAAGCCTATTTATCTGCTAGGTCAGAAGTTGAACAATTGAGCATCACCTGGTGGACCAGTAGCTTGATCAGATGCACGAAAGCAAGATTACTGTAGCTCTCGAAGCTTCCTAGTGAGAATGTACCCAGAAATTTCTTCGCAGTTCAGAACTTTAGACTCCAAGCATACGTAACTGAAATGTCAGCAGAGGAACCATGGAGCATTACCTTGTGGACAAGTAGCTTAAATCCGATGCACCTAAGCAAATATACTGTAACTCTCGAATCTTCCTAGTGAGAATATAACCAAGAAATTGCATCGCATATCAGAACTTCAGTCTCCAAGCCTACTTATCTGCAAGGTCAGAAATGGAACCATGGAGCATCACCTGGTGGACCAGTAGCTTGAATCCGATGCACCAAAGCAAGTTTCCTGTAACTCTCGAAGCTTCCTAGTGAGAATGTAACACAGAAATTTCGACGCAAATCAGAAATTTAGTCTCCAAGCCTACGTAACTGCAAGGTTAGCAGACGAACCATGGAGCATCACCTGTTGGACCACTAGCTTAAATTCGATAAGCCAAACCAAGTTTACTGTAACTCTCGAAAGCTCCCTAGTGAGAATATAACAAAGAAATATCGTCGCAATTCAGAACATTTTTCTCAAAACCTACTTCTCTGCAATTTCAGTAGTGGAACCACGGAGCCTCATCCTTGTGCACCAGTAGCTTAAATCCGATGCACCAAAGCAAGTTTACTGTAGCTCTCGAAGCTTCCTAGTGAGAATGTACCCAGACATTTCTTCGCAATTCAGAACTTCAGTCTATAAGCCTACTTATCGGCAAGTATACAGTGGAACCATGGAGCATCACCTGGTGGACGAGTAGGTTAAATCCGATGCACCAAAGTAAGTGTACTGTAACTCCGAAGCCTGCTAGTGAGAATGTACCCCATATATTTCGTCGCAATTCAGTAGCTTAGTATCCAAGCCAACGTATCTGCAAGGTCAGCAGAAGAACCACTGAGCATCACCTGGTGGACCAGTAGCTTAAAACCGATGCACCAAAGCAAGTTTAATGTAACTCTCGAAGCTTCCTAGTGAGAATATATTCCAGAAATTTCATCGCAATTCTGAACTTTAGTTTCCAAGCGTACTTATCTGCAAGGTCAGCAGTGGAACCATGAAGCATCACCTTGTGGCATAGTAGATCAAATCCGATGCACCAAAGCATGTTGACGGTATCTCTCGAAGTTACATAGTGAGAATGTAACCTAGAAATTGCGTATCAATTCAGAACGTTAGTCTCCAAGCCTTCTTATTTGCGAGTTCAGCAGTTGAACCATGGAACATCAAATGGTGGCCCAGTATCTTGAATACGATGCTCCAAAGCAAGTTTAGTGTAGCTATCGAAGCTTCCTAATGGGAACGTAACTCAAAAATTTCGTCGCAATTTAGAACTTCATTCTCCAAGACTAATTATCTGTAAGGTCAGCAGTGGAACTACGGACCATTACCTGGTGGACCAGTAGCTTAAATCCGTTGCACCAAAGCAAGTTTACTGTAACTCTCGAAGCTTCCTAGTGAGAATATAAACCAGAAATATCGTCGCAATTCAGAACTTTAGTCTCCAAGCCTATTTATCTGCAAGGTCATCATTGCAACCACGGAGCATCACCTGGTGGAACAGTAGGTTAAATCCGATGCACTGAAGCAAGTATCCTGTAACCCTCGAAGCTTCCTAGTGTAAATATAATCCAGAAATATCATCGCAATTCTGAACTTTTGTCTCAAATCCTACTTATCTGCAAGGTCAGCTGAGGAGCCATGGAGCATCACCTGCTATAAAACTTGCATAAATCCGATGCATCAAAGCAAAGTATACTGTAACTCTTGAAGCTTCCTAGTGAAAATATAACCCAGAAATATCGTCGTAATTCAGAACTTTAGTCTCCAAGCCTACGTAACTGAAAGGTCAGCAGATGAACAATGGAGCATCACCTGGTGGACAAGTAGCTTAAATGCGATGCACCAAAGCAAGATTTCTGTAACTCTCGATGCTTCCTAGTTAGAATGTAACCTAGAAATTTCGTATCAATTAAGAACTTTAATCTCTAAGAATACTTATCTGCGAGGTCAGCAGTGGAACCATGGGGCAGTACCTGCTAGACCAGTAGCATAAATCTGATGAACCGAAGCAAGTTTACTGTAACTCTCGAAACTTCCTAGTGAGAATATAACCCAGAAATTTCGTCGCAATTCAGAACTTTAGTCTCCAAGCCTACTTATCTGCAATTTCAGCAGTAGAACCATGGAGCATCACCCTCGTGGACCAGTAGCTTAAATCCGATGCACCAAAGCAAGTTTACTGTAGCTCTCGAACCTTCCTAGTGAGAATGTAACCAGAAATGTCGTCGCAGTTCAGAACTTTAGTCTCCAAGTTTATTTATCCGCAAGGTCAGCAGTAGAACTATGGAGCATCACCTGGTGGAACTGTAGCTTAATTCCGATCCACCAAAGCAAGATTACTCTAACTGTCGAAGCTTCCTAGTGAGAATATAACCCAGAAATAACGTCGCAATTCAGAGCTTTAGTGTCCAAGCCTACTTATCTGCAAGGTCAGCCGTGGAACCATGGAGCATCACCTGGTTGACCAGTAACTTAACGAAGTTTCACCAAAGAAATTTTACGGTAACACTCGATGCTTAATTGTGAGAATACAAACCAGAAATTTTGTCGTAATTCAAAATTTTTTTATAAAAGCCTACTTATCTGCAAGGTCAGCAATGGAACCGTGGAGTATCACCTGGTGGACCAGTAACTTAAATCCGATGCATCAAAACAAGTTTACTCTAGCTGTAGATGCTTTCTATTGAGAATGAAGCCCAGAATATTCGTCGCAATTCACAACTTTACTCTCCAAGCGTATTTATTTGCAAGGTCAGCAGTGGAACCATTTAGAATAACCTGATGGACCAGTAAATTAAATCCGATGCACCAAAGCAAGTTTACTGTAACTCTCGAAGCTTCCTAGTGAGAATATAACACCGAAATAACGTCGCAATTCAGAGCTTTAGTCTCCAAGCCTACTTATCTGCAAGGTCAGCAGTGGAACAATGGAGTATCACCTGCCGGACCAGTAGCATAAATCCGGTACAATAAACCAAGTATACTGTAACTCTGGAAGCTTCCTAGTGAGAATGTAACCAGAAATTTCGTCGCAATTTAGAACTTTAGTCTCCAAGCCTACTTATCTGCAATTTCATTAGTGGAACAATGGAGTATCACCTGGTGCACCAGTAGCTAGAATCCGATCCACCAAAGCAAGTTTACTGTAACTCTCAAAGCTTCCTATAGGGAAAATAACCCAAAAATTTCATCGCATTTCAGAACTTTAGTCTACAAGCCTAATTAAGTGCAAGGTCAGCAGTGGAACAATGCAGCATATCACCTGGTGGACCAGTAGCTTGATCCGATGCACCAAAGGAAGTTTACTGTAGCTCTCGAAGCTCCCTAGTGAGAATGTACCCAGAAATTTCGTCGCTATTCAGAACTTATCTCTCCAAGCCTACTTTTCTGCAAGGAAAGCAGAGGTACCATGGAGCATCACCTGGTAAACCAGTAGCTTAAATCCGATTCAAATAAGCAAGTATACTGTAACTCTCGTAGCTTCCTAGTGACAATATAACCGAGAAATATCGTCACAATTCAGATCTTTAGTCTCCAAGCCAACTTATCTGCAATGTCAGCAGTGGAACTATGGAACATCACCTGGTGGAACAGTAGTTTAAGTACGATGCACCAAAGCCAGTTCTCCGTAAGTCTCGAAGCTTCCTAGTGCGAATATAGCTGAGAAATATCACCGCAATTCAGACTAGTAGTCACCAAGCCTGCTTATCTGCAAGGTCAGCAGGGGAACTATGGAACATCACCTGGTGGACCGGTAGCTTAAATCCGATGTCCCAAAGCAAGTTTACTGTAAGTCTCGAAGCTTCCTAGTGAGAATATAACTCAGAAATATCGCCGCAATTCAGAACTTTAGTCTCCAAGCCTACTTATCTGCAAGGTCTGCAGTGGAACCATGGAGCATAACCGGTGGACCAGTAGCTAGAATCTGATCTACCAAAGCAAGTTTACTGTAACTCACGAAGCTTCCGAGAAAGAGTACAACCCAGAAATTACGTCGCAATTCAGAAATTTACTCTCCACCCTTACTTATCTGCAAGGTCACCAGTAGAACCATTGAGCATCACCTGGTGGACCAATAGCTAAAATCCGATGCACCAAAGCAAGTTTATTGTAACTCTCAAAGCTTCCTTGTGGGAATATAACCCAAAAAATTTTCATAGCAATTCAGAATATTAGACTCCAAGCCTACTTATCTGCAAGGACAGCAGTGGAATCATGGAGCATCACCTGGTGGACCAGAAGCTTAAATCCGATGCACAGAAGCAAGTTTATTTTAACTGTCAAATCTGCCTATTGGGAATATAACCCACAAATTTCATCGCAATTCAGATCTTTAGTCTCCAAGTTTACTTAACCACAAGGTCAGCAGTGGAACCATGGATCATTACCTGTTGGAACTGTAGCTTAAATCCGATGCACCAAAGCAAGTTTACTCTTACTCACAAAGCTTCGTAGTGAGAATGTAACCTAGAAATTTCGTCGCAATTCAGAAGTTTACTTTACAAGGCTACTTATTAGCAAGGTCAGCAGTGGAACCATGGCACATCACCTGGTGGACTAGTAGCTAGAATCCGATGCACCAAAGCAAGTTTATTGTAACTGTCGAAGCTTCCTAGTAAGAATACAATCCAGAAATTTCGTCGCAATTTAGAACTTGAGTCTGCAAGAATACTTACCGGCAAGTATACAGTATAACCATGGAGAGACATCTCCTCGAACAGTAGCTTAAATCTGATGCACCAAAGCGGGTTTAGTGTAACTCTCGAAGCTTCCTAGTGGGAATATAACCCAGAAATTTCATCGCAATTCAGAACTTTAGTCTCCAAGCTTACTTATCTGCAATTTCAAGGGTGACACCATGGATCATTTCCTGGTGGACCAGGAGCTTGAATCCCATGTACCAAAGCATGTTTACGGTACCTGTCAAAGTTTATTAGTGAGAATATAACCCACAAATTTCATCGCAATTCATAACTTTAGTCTCCAAGACTACTTAAGTGTAAGGACAGCATTGGAACCGTGGACCATCACCTGGTGGACCAGTTGCTTAAACCGATGCACCAAAGCAAGTTTACCGTAACTCTCAAAGCTTCCTAGTGAGAATATAACCCAGAAATATCGTCACAATTCAGAAATTTAGTCTCCAAACCAACTGACATGCAAGGTCAGCAGGGGAACTATGGAACATCACCTGGTGGAACAGTAGCTTAAGTCCGATGCACCAAAGCAACTATACTGTAACTCTCGAAGCTTCCTAGTTAGAATATAACCCTCAAAATATCGTCACAATTCAGAACATTAGTCTCCAAGCCTGCTTTTCTGCAAGGTCAGCAGGGGAACAATGGAACATCACCTGGTGGACCAGTAGCTTAAATCTGATCCACCACAGCAAATTTACCGTAAGTCTCTAAGCTTTGCAGTGAGAATATAACTCAGAAATATCGCCGCAAGGTCAGCAGTGGAACCACGGAGCATCACCTTGTGGACCAGTAGCCTTAATCCGATGCACCAAAGTAAGTTTAATGTAACTCTCGAAGCTTCCTAAAGGGAATATAACTAACAAATTTCATCGCAATTCAGAACTTTAGTCTCTAAGCTTGCTTATCTGCAAGGTCAGCAGGAGAACTATGGAACATCACCTGGTGGACCAGTAGCTTAAATCAGATGTACCAAAGTAAGTTTACTATAAGTCTCGAAGCTTCCTAGTGTGAATATAACACACAAATATCGTCGTTATTGAGAACGTTAGTCTCCAAGCCTACTTATCTTCAATATCAGCAGTGGAACCATGGAGCAACACCTGGTGGACCAGTATCTTACTTCCGATGCAGCAAAGCAAGTTTACTGTAACTCTCGAGCCTCCCAGTGAGAATAAGACCGAGACATTTCGTAACCATTCAGAACTTTAGTCTCCATGGCTTCTTATCTGCAAGGTCAGCAGTAGAACCATGGAGTATTACCTAGGGGACCAGCAGCTTGATTCGGATGCACAAAAGCAAATTTACTGTAACTCTCAAAGCTTCCTACTGTGAATGTAAACCCAGAAATTTCGTCGCAATTTAGAACTTGAGTCTCCAAGAATACTTATCGGCAGGTATACAGTGGAACCATGGAGAGAAATCTCCTCGAACAGTAGCTTAAATCTGATGCACCAAAGCGGGTTTAGTGTAACTCTCGAAGCTTCCTAGTGGGAATATATCCCAGAAATTTCATCGCAATTCAGAACTTTAGTCTCCAAGCTTACTTATAACCCAGAAATATCGTCACAATTCAGAGCTTTAATGTCTAAGCCTACTTATCTGCAAGGTCAGCCGTGGAACCATGGAGCATCACCTGGTGGACCAGTATTTTAAATCCTAATCACAAAAGCAAGTTTACTGTAACACTCGATGCTTAATAGTGAGACTACAAACCAGAAATTTCGTCGTAATTCAAAAATCTAATCTATAAGCCTACTTATCTCCAAGATCAGCAGAGGTACATTGGAGCATCACCTGCTGGAAAACTTGCATAAATCCGATGCATCAAAGCAAGTATACTGTAAGTCTTGAAGCTTCCTAGTGAGAATATAACCCAGAAATATCGTCGCAATTCAGAACTTAAGTCTCCAAGCCTACTATCTACAAGGTAAGCAGTGAAACCATGGAGCTTAAAATACTGAACCAGTAGGTTAAATCCGATGCACCAAAGTAAGAGTACTGTAACTCTCGAAGCTTCCTAGTGAGAATGTAACCCAGAAATTTCGTCGCAATTCAGAACTTTAGTCTCGAAGCCTACGTAGCTGAAAGTTCAGCAGAGGAACCATGGAGCATCACCTGGTGGACAAGTAGCTTAAGTCCGATGCACCAAAGCAAGTCTTCTGTAACTCTCGATGCTTCCTAGTGAGAATATAGTCCAGAAATTGCATCGCAATTCTGAATTTTAGTGTCCAAGCCTACTTATCAGCAAGGTCAGCAGTGGAACCATGGAGCATCACCTAGTGGACTAGTAGCTGAAATCCGATACACCAAAGTAAGTTTACTGTAGCTCTCGAAGCTTCCTATTTAGAATGTAACAAAGAAATTTCGTCATTCAGAACTTTAGTCTCCAAGCCTACTTATTTGCAAGGTCAGCAGTGGAACCATGGACATCACCTTGTGGACCAGTAGCTTGAATCCGATGCAGTACCACAAGTTTACTGTAACTCTGGAAGCTTCCTAGTGAGAGTGTAACCCAGAAATTTCGTCGCAATTCAGATATTCAGTTTCCAAGCCTACGTATTTGCAATTTCAGCAGTGGAACCATAGAGCATTATCTGGTGGACCAGTTCCTTGAATCCGGTGCACCAAAGCAAGTGTACTGTAGATCTCGAAGCTTCCTAGTGAGTCTGTAACCCAGAAATGTCGTCCCAATACAGAACTTTAGTCTCCAAACCTACTTACTTGCAACGTCAACAGTGGAACCATGGAGCAACACCTGGTGGACCAGTATCTAAAATCCGTTGAACCAAATCAAAATTACTTATACACTGGATGCTTCCAGGTGCGAATGTAAACTAGAAATTTCGTCGCAATTCAGAACTTTAGTCTCCAAGAGTACTTATTTGCAATTTCATCTGTGGAATTATAGAGCATTACCTGGTGGACCAGCTGCTTGAATCCAAACTACCAAAGCAAGTTTACTGTAACCCTCGAAGCTTCCTAGTGAGAATGCAAACCAAAAATTTCGTCGTAATTCAAAATTTAGTCTCCAAGCCTACTTATCTGCAAGATCAGCAGTTGTACCATGGCGCATAACCTAGTGGACCAGTAGCTTAAATCCGATGCACCAAAGACAGTTTACTGCAACTCTCGAAGCTTCCTAGTGTGAATATAACCAAGAATTATCGTCGCAATTCAGAACTAAAGTCTCCAAGCCTACTTATCTTCAAGGTCAGCAGGGAAACCATGGAGCATCACCTGGTGGAGCTGTAGGTTAAATCCGATGCACCAAAGCAAGTGTACAGTAACTCTCGAAGCATCCTAGTGAGAATGTAACCCAGAAATTTCGTCGCAGTTCAGATTTTCAGTCTCCAAGCCTACTTATTTGCAATTTCAGCAGTGGAAACATAGAGAATTACCTGGTGGACCAGCTGCTTGAATCCAATGCACCAAAGCAAGCATACTGTATCCCTCGAAACTTCCTAGTGAGTATACGACAGACACATTTCGTCGCAATTCAGAACTTTAGTCTCCATGCCTACATATCTCCAAGGTCAGCAGTGGAACCATGGAGCTTCACCTGGTGGACCAGTAGCTAAATCCGTTGCACCAAAGCAAAATTACTGTAGCACCGGATGCTTCCTAGTGAGAATGTAACCCAGAAATTTGGTCGAAATTCAAAACTTTAGTGTCGAAGCCTACTTATCGGCAAGGTCAGCAGTAAAAACATGCATCATTACCTGGTGGACCAGCA
Source organism: Schistocerca gregaria (assembly GCF_023897955.1). Taxonomy (NCBI): domain Eukaryota; kingdom Metazoa; phylum Arthropoda; class Insecta; order Orthoptera; family Acrididae; genus Schistocerca; species Schistocerca gregaria. Next base: position 47,816,605 of record NC_064925.1, read on the forward strand.
GCTTGATTCCGATGCACAAAACCAGTTTACTGTAACTCTCGTAGCTTCGTAGTGAGAATGTAACCCAGAAATATCGTCGCTATTCAGAACATAAGTCTCTAAGCCTACATATCTGCAAATAAAGCAGGGCACCATGGAGCATCACCTGGTGGACCAGCAGCTTAAATCCAATGCACCAAAGCAAGTTTACCATAACTCTCAAAGCTTCCTAGTGAGAATATAACCCAGAAATAACGTCACAATTCAGAACTTTTGTCGTCAAGCATATTTATCTGCAAGGTCTGCAGGGGAACAATGGAACATCTCCTGGTGGACCAGTAGCTTAAATCCGATGCATCAAAGCAAGTTTACTGTAAGTCTCGAAGCTTCCTATTGAGAATGTAACCCAGAAATTTAATCGCAATTTATAACTTTAGTTTCCAATCCTACTTGTCTGCAAGGTCAGCAAAGGAACCATAGAGCGTCACCTGATGGACCAGTTGCATAAATCCAATGCATCAAAGGAAGTTTACTGTAACTCTCGAAGCTTACTAGTGAGAATATAACCCAGAAATATCGTCGCAATTCAGAAGTTTAGTCACCAAGCCTACATATCTACAAGGTCAGCAGTGCAACCATGGAGCATCACCTGGTGGACCAGTAGGGTAAATCCGATAGACCAAACTAAGTGTACTGTAACTCTCGAAGCTTCCTAGTGAGAATGTAACCTAGAAATTTCTTATCAATTCAGAACTTTTGTCTCCAAGCCAACTTATCTGCGAGGTCAGCAGTGGAACCATGGAGCATCACCTGATGGACCAGTAGCTGGAATCCAATGCACCAAAGAAAAGTTTACTGTAACTCTCGCAGCTTCCTAGTGAGAATATAACACAGAAATTTCGTCGCAATTCAGAACATTATTCTGCAAAACTATTTATCGGCAGTGTCTGCAGAGGAACAATGGAGCATCACTTGCTCGACCAGTAGCTTAAATCCGATGCACCAAAGTATGTTTACGGTAACTCTCGAAGCTTCCTAGTGAGAATGTAACCTATAAATTTCGTATCAATTCAGAACTTCAGTCTCCAAGCCAACTTATATGCAAGGTCAGCAGTGGCACCATGGTGCATCACCTGCTGGACGAGTAGCATAAATCCCTGTGCACCAAAGCAAGTTTACTGTAACTCTGGAAGCTTCCTAGTAAGGAATTAATACAGTAATTTCGTCGCAATTCAGAACATTAGGCTCCAAGCCAACTTATCGGCAAATTCAGCAGTGGAACCATGGAGCATCACCTGGTGGACCAGTAGCTAGAATCCGTTGCACCAAAGCAAGTTTACTGTAACTCTCGAAGCTTCCTAGTAAGAATACAACCCAGAAATTTCGTCGCAATTCAGAAATTTACTATCCAAGACTACTTATTTACAAGATCAGCAGTGGAACCATGGAGCATCACCGGGTGGACAAGTAGCTTAACTCCGATGCACCCAACCATGTTTGCTGTAACTCTCGAAGCTTCCTAGTGGGAATATAACCCAGATATTTCATCGCAATTCAGAACTTTAGTCTGTAAGAATACTTAATTGCAAGGTCGACACTGGAAACACCGAGCATCACCTCGTGGACCAGTAGCTTACATCATTCAACCAAAGCAAGTTTACCGTAACTCTCCAAGCATCCTAGTGTGAATATAACCCAGAAATTTCGTCAAAATTCAGATCTTTAGTCAGCAAGCATACTTATCTGCAAGGTCAGTAGAGGACTATCGAACATCAACGGGTGGACCAGTAGCTTAAATCCGATGCACCAAAGCAAGTTTACTGTAAGTCTCGAAGCTTCCTAGTGAGAATGTAACCCAGTATTTCGTCTCTGTTCAGAACTGAAGTCTCCAAGCCTACGAAACTGCAAGGAAAGCAGAGGTACCATGGAGCATCATTTGGTGGACCAGTAGCTTAAATCCGATGCATCAAAGCAAGTTTACTGTAACCCTCGAAGCTTCCTAATGAGAATTCAAACCAGAAATGTCGTCGTAATTCAAAATTTAGTCTCCAAGCCTACTTATCTGCAAGATCAGCAGTTGTACCATGGCGCATAACCTAGTGGACCAGTAGCTTAAATCCGATGCACCAAAGACAGTTTACTGCATCTCCCGAAGCTTCCTAGTGTGAATATAACCAAGAATTATCGTCGCAATTCAGAACTAAAGTCTCCAAGCCAACTTATCTTCAAGGTCAGCAGGGAAACCATGGAGCATCACCTGGTGGAGCTGTAGGTTAAATCCGATGCACCAAAGCAAGTGTACAGTAACTCTCGAAGCATCCTAGTGAGAATGTAACCCAGAAATTTCGTCGAAGTTCAGATTTTCAGTCTCCAAGCCTACTTATTTGCAATTTCAGCAGTGGAAACATAGAGAATTACCTGGTGGACCAGCTGCTTGAATCCAATGCACCAAAGCAAGCATACTGTATCCCTCGAAACTTCCTAGTGAGTATATGACAGACACATTTCGTCGCAATTCAGAACTTTAGTCTCCATGCCTACATATCTCCAAGGTCAGCAGTGGAACCATGGAGCTTCACCTGGTGGACCAGTAGCTAAATCCGTTGCACCAAAGCAAAATTACTGTAGCACCGGATGCTTCCTAGTGAGAATGTAACCCAGAAATTTGGTCGAAATTCAAAACTTTAGTGTCGAAGCCTACTTATCGGCAAGGTCAGCAGTAAAAACATGCATCATTACCTGGTGGACCAGCAGCTTGATTCCGATGCACAAAACCAGTTTACTGTAACTCTCGTAGCTTCGTAGTGAGAATGTAACCCAGAAATATCGTCGCTATTCAGAACATAAGTCTCTAAGCCTACATATCTGCAAATAAAGCAGGGCACCATGGAGCATCACCTGGTGGACCAGCAGCTTAAATCCAATGCACCAAAGCAAGTTTACCATAACTCTCAAAGCTTCCTAGTGAGAATATAACCCAGAAATAACGTCACAATTCAGAACTTTTGTCGTCAAGCATATTTATCTGCAAGGTCTGCAGGGGAACAATGGAGCATCACCTGATGGACCAGTAGGTGGAATCCAATGCACCAAAGAAAAGTTTACTGTAACTCTCGAAGCTTCCTAGTGAGAATATAACACAGAAATTTCGTCGCAATTCAGAACATTATTCTGCAAAACTATTTATCGGCAGTGTCTGCAGAGGAACAATGGAGCATCACTTGCTCGACCAGTAGCTTAAATCCGATGCACCAAAGTATGTTTACGGTAACTCTCGAAGCTTCCTAGTGAGAATGTAACCTATAAATTTCGTATCAATTCAGAACTTCAGTCTCCAAGCCAACTTATATGCAAGGTCAGCAGTGGCACCATGGAGCATCACCTGCTGGACGAGTAGCATAAATCCCTGTGCACCAAATCAAGTCTACTGTAACTCTGGAAGCTTCCTAGTAAGAAATTAATACAGTAATTTCGTCGCAATTCAGAACATTAGGCTCCAAGCCAACTTATCGGCAAATTCAGCAGTGGAACCACGGAGCATCACCTGGTGGACCAGTAGCTAGAATCCGTTGCACCAAAGCAAGTTTACTGTAACTCTCGAAGCTTCCTAGTAAGAATACAACCCAGAAATTTCGTCGCAATTCAGAAATTTACTATCCAAGACTACTTATTTACAAGATCAGCAGTGGAACCATGGAGCATCACCGGGTGGACAAGTAGCTTAAATCCGATGCACCCAACCATGTTTGCTGTAACTCTCGAAGCTTCCTAGTGGGAATATAACCCAGATATTTCATCGCAATTCAGAACTTTAGTCTGTAAGAATACTTAATTGCAAGGTCGACACTGGAAACACCGAGCATCACCTCGTGGACCAGTAGCTTAAATCATTCAACCAAAGCAAATTTACCGTAACTCTCCAAGCATCCTAGTGTGAATATAACCCAGAAAATTCGTCAAAATTCAGATCTTTAGTCTGCAAGCATACTTATCCGCAAGGTCAGTAGAGGACTATCGAACATCAACGGGTGGACCAGTAGCTTAAATCCGATGCACCAAAGCAAGTTTACTGCAACTCTCGAAGCTTACTAGTGAGAATATAACCCAAAAATATCGTCACAATTCAGAAGTTTAGTCTCCAAGCCTACTTACCTACAAGGCCAGCAGTGCAACCATGGAGCATCACCTGGTGGACCAGTAGGTTACATTCGATGCACCAATGTAAGGGTACTGTAATCCTCGAAGCTTCCTAGTGAGAATGTAACCCAGAAATTTCGTCGCAATTCAGAACTTCCTTCTCCAAGCCTACTTATCTGCAATTTCAGCAGTGAAACCATGGAGCATCACCCTTGTGGACCAGTAGCTTTAATCCGATGATCCAAAGCAAGTTTACGGTAACTCTCGAAGCTTCCTAGTGAGATGTTGCCTAGAATTTTCGTATCAATTCAGAACTTTAGTCTCCAAGCCAACTAATCTGTGAGGTCAGCAGTGGAACCATGGAGCATCACCTGGTGGACCAGTAGCTTGAATCCGATGCACCAAAGCAAGTTTACGGTAACTCTTGAAGCTTCCTAGTGAGAATGTAAACTAGGAATTTCGTATCAATTCAGAACTTTAGTCTCCAAGCCAACTTATTTGCAAGGTCAGCAGTGGAACAATGGGGCATCACCTGCTGGGCCAGTAGTATAAATCCAATGCACCAAAGCAACTTTACTGTAACTCTGGAAGCTTCCTAGTGAGAATGTTAATCAGAAATTTCGTCGCAATTCAGAAATTTACTCTCCAAGCCTACTTATAGGCAAGGTCAGCAGTGGAACCATGGAACATCACCTGGAAAACCAGTAGCTCAAATCCGATGCACCAAAGCAAGTTTATTGTAACTCTCTATCTTCCTAGTGGGAATATAACCACAAATTTCATCGCAATTCTGAACTTTAGTCTGCAAGCCTATTTCTCATCAAGGTCAGCAGTGGAACCATGGAACCATGGAGCATCACCTGCTGGACCAGTAGCTTCAATCCGATGCACCAAAGCAAGTTTACTGTACCTCTCGAAGCTACCTAGGTCTAATGTAACACAGAAATTTCGTCGCAGTTCAGGAGTTTAGTCTCCAAGCCTACTTATTTACCAGGTCAGCAGTGGAACCATGGAGCATCACCTGGTGGACAAGTAGCTTAAATCCGATGCACCAAAGCAACTTTACTGTAACTCTCTAAGCTTCCTAGTGAGAATATAGACCATAAATTTCGTCGCAATTCAGAACTTTAGTCTCCAAACCTACTTACCGGCAAGATCATCAGTGCAACCATGGAACATCACCTGGTGGACCAGTAGGTTAGATCCGATGCACCAAAGTAAGTGTACTGTAACTCACGAAGCTTCCTAGTAAGAATACTAAACAGAAATTTCGTCGTAATTCGAAAATTTAGTCTCCAAGCATACTTACCTACAAGGTCAGCAGTGGAACGATGGAGCATCACCTGGTGGACCAGTAGGTTAGATCCGATGCACCAAAGTAAGTGTACTGTAACTCTCGAAGCTTCCTATTGAGAATGTAACCCTGAAATTTCATCGCAATTCAGAACTTTAGTCTAGAATCCTACTTATCTGCAAGGTCAGAAAAGGAACCATGGAGCGTCACCTGATGGACCAGTTGCATAAATCCGATGCATCTAAGCACGTTTACTGTAACTCTCGAAGCTTCCTAGTGAGAATGTAACCCAGAAATTTCGTCGCAATTCTGAACTGTAGTGTCCGAGCCTACTTATTTGCAATTTCAGCAGTGGAAAGATAAAGCATTACCTGGTGGACCAGTTGCTTGAATCCGATGCACCAAAGCAAGTTTAATGTAACTCGTGAATCATCCTAGTAAGAATACGACCCAGACATTTCGTCGCAATTCAGAACTTTAGTCTCCATGCCTACTTATTTGCAAGGTCGGCAGTGGAACCATGGAACATCACCTGGTGAAGCTGTAGCTTAAATCCGATGCATCAAAGCAAGTTTACTGTAAGTCTCGAAGCTTCCTATTCTCAATGTAACCTAGAAATTTCATCGCATTTCAGAACTTTAGTATCCAATGCTACTTATCTGCAAGGTCAGCAGAGGAACCATGGAGCGTCACATGATGGACCAGTTGCATAAATCCGATGCATCAAAGCAAGTTTACTGCAACTCTCGAAGCTTACTAGTGTGAATATAACACAGAAATATCGTCGCAATTCAGAAGTTTAGTCTCCAAGCCTACTTACCTACAAGGTCAGCAGTGCAACCATGGAGCATCACCTGCTGGACCAGTAGCATAAATCCAATGCAAGAAAGCAAGTATACTGTAACTGTTGAAGCTACCTAGGTCTAATGTAACACAGAAATTTCGTCGCTATTCAGAAATTTAGTCTGCAAGATTACGTATCGGCAATTGCAGCAGTATAACCATGGAGCATCACCTGGTGGACCTGTAGCTTAAATCCGATGCACCAAAGCAAGTTTACTGCAACTCTCTAAGGCTCCTAGTGAGAATATAACACAGAAATTTCGTCGCAATTCAGAACTTTAGTCTCCAAACCTACTTATCTGCAAGGTCATCAGTGCAACCATGGAGCATCACCTGGTGGACGAGTAGCTTAAATCCGATGCACCTAAGCAAGTTTACTCTAACACACGATGCTTCCTAGTGGCAATGTAACCCAGAAACTTCGTCGCAATTCAGAACTTTAGTCGCCAAGCCTACCTATTTGCAATTTCAGTAGTGGAAACATATAGCATTACCTGGAGGACCAGTTGCTTGATTCCGATGCACGAAAGCAATTTTAATGTAACTCTCGAAGCTTCCTAGTGAGAATACGACCCAGACATTTCGTCGTAATTCAGAACTTTATTCTCCATGCCTACTTATCTGCAAAGTCAGCAGTGGAACCATGGAGCATCACCCGGTGAACCAGTATCTTAATTCCGATGCACCAAAACAAATTTACTGTAACCCTCGAAGCTTCCTAGTGAGAATATAACCCAGAAATATCGTCGCAATTCAGAACTTTAGTCTCCAAACCTACTTATCTACAAGGTCATTAGTGCAACCATGGAGCATCACCTGGTGGAGCAGTAGGTTAGATCCGAAGCACCAAAGAAAGTGTACTGTAACTCTCGAAGCTTCCTAGTGGGAATATAACCCAGAAATTTCATCGCAATTCAGAACTTTAGTCTCCAAGCCTACTTATCTGCTGGGTCAGCAGCAGAACCATGGAGCACTACCTGGTGGACCAGTAGATTGATTCCGATGCGCCAAAGCAAGTTTAGTGTAACTCTCAAAGCTTCCTATTGAGAATATAACCCTAGAAATTTCGTCTCAATTCAGAATTTTAGTCTCCAAGTCTACTTATCTGCAGGTCGGCAGTGGAACCATGGAGAATCACCTGGTGGACCAGTAGGTTAAATCCGATGCACCAAAGTAAGTGTAGTGTAACTCTCGAAGTTTATAGTTAGTATGTAACCCAGAAATTTCGTCGCAATTCCGAACTTTAGTCTCCAAGCATACGTAACTGCAATTTCAGCAGTGGAACCATGGAGTATCACCTGGTGGACCAGTAGCTTGAATCCTATGCACCAAAGCAAGTTTACTGTAGCTTCCGAAGCTAGCTAGTGAGAATGTAACCCAGAAATTTCGTCGCAATTCAGAACTTTAGTCTCCAAGCCTACTTATGTGCAATGTCAGCAGTGGAAAAATGGAGCACCTGGTGGACCAGAAGCTTAAATCCAATGCAACAAAGCAAGTTTACTGGCTCATTCGAAGCTTCCTAGTGAGAATACGACCCAGACATTTCGTTGCAATTCAGAACTTTAGTCTCCATGCCTACTTATCTGCTAGGTCAGCAGTAGAACCATCTAGCATTACCTGGTTGACCAGTAGCTTGATTCCGATGCACCAAAGAAAGTTTAGTGTAACTCTCAAAGCTTCCTAGTAAAAATGTAACCCAGAAATTTCGTCGCAATTCAGAACTGTTTTCTCCAAGCCTACTTATCTGCAGGTCTTCAGTGGAACCATGGAGCATCGGCTATAGAGACAGCATTGCTCAATATTTCGGCAGGGATTTCCAGCGACTTGTCCGTGCCATGTTGAATTGCTACAATATTTGGGGCAAAAGAGGTCCGGTGTTGCATTAGGAGGTACCCCACGACTTTTGTCACATCAATGTAGACTCCATTTTATGAGCGCTGTCTCCTTGGTGACAGATCGAAACTGTGTATCTCCGGTCATGGCGAGTGTCCGCTAGATTTCACTCAATGTTTCTATCAGTGTGTACCACGTGTAAATTCATACACAGCAGGAAGCTGTTCTCCAGGGGAAGCCAGGAGCTCTACCCGCTAGCCATGCCCTATCACCAGTGCCATAGCAGTCAGTCTAGCTGCACACTTCCCCCCTACCCACAGCTCGCTGTCCGAGTGTAAGAAGGGAGAAACTGCAAATCTGATACATTGAAATGGTAATCTAGTTTCGCTGCATACGACTTGGCTTGATATTTCGCATTTGTCAACAACACAGATCACAAACAAAACAAATTTTTAACATTATCTACTTATTTCTGGCGCACTGAGGACGTAATACACTACTGGCCATTAAAATTGCTACACCAAGAAGAAATGCAGATGATAAACGGATATTCATTGGACAAATATATTATACTAGAAGTGATATGACATTACCTTTTCACGTAATTTGGGTGCATAGATCCTGAGAAATCAGTACCCAGAACAACCACCTCTGGAGGTAATAACGGCCTTAATAAAATTGGGCATTGAGTCAAACAGAGCTTTAATGGTGTGTACAAGTACAGCTGCCCACGCAGCCTCAACACGATACCACAATTCATCAAGAGCAGTGACTGGTGTATTGTGACGAGTCAGTTCCTCGGCCCCCATTGACCAGACATTCTCAATTGGTGGGAGATCTGGAGAATGTGCTGGCCAGGGTATCAGTCGAACATTTTCTGTATCCAGAAAGGCCCGTACAGGACCTGCAATATGCGGTCGTGCTTTATCCTGCTGAAATGCAGGGATCGAATGAATGGTAGAGCCACGGGTCGTAACACATCTGAAATGCAACTTCCACTGTTCAAAGAGCCGACAACGCAAACAAGAGGTGACCGAGACGTGTAACCAATGGCACCCCATACCATCACGCCGTGTGATACGCCAGTATGAGGGTTACGAATACACGCTTCCAATGTGTGTTCAGCGCGATGTCACCAAACACGGATGCGACCATCATGATGCTGAAAAGAGAGCCTGGTTTCATCCGAAAAAAATTACTTATTGCCATTCGTGCACCCAGATTCGTCGTTGAGTACACCATCGCAGGCGCTCCTGTCTGTGATGCAGCGTCAAGGGTAGCCGCAGCCATGATAGTCCATGTTGCTACAAACGTCGTCGAACTGTTCGTGCAGATGGTTGTTGTAAACGTCTCCATCTGTTGACTCAGGGATCGAGACGTGGCTGCACGATCCCTTACAGCCAAGCGGATAAGATGCTTGTCATCTCGACTGCTAGTGATACGAGATCGTTGGGATCCAGCATGGCGTTCCCTATTACCCTCCTGAACCCACCGATTCCATATTCTGCCAACAGTCATTGGATCTTGACCAACGCGAGCAGCAATGTCGCGATATGATAAACCACAATCGCGATAGGCTACAATCCGACCTTTATCAAAGTCGGAAACGGGATGGTACGCATTTATCCTCCTTACACAATGCATCACAACAACGTATCACAAGGCAATGCCGGTCAACTGCTGTTTATGTATGAGAAATCGGTTGGAAACTTTCTTCATGTCAACACGTTGTAGGTGTCGCCACCGGCGTCAACCTTCTGTGAATGCTCTGAAAAGCTCGTCATTTGCATATCACAGCATCTTCTTCCTGTCGGTTAAATTTCGCGTTTGTAGCGCATCATCTTCGTGGTGTAGCAATTTTAATGGCCAATAGTGTACAGTTTTTATCTCGTACAAACAGTCGGCATACGGACAGACACGGACAGTTTCACAGATGTAAGGATTACAGGCTTGGACGCAGCCGGCTCGTGCGAGTACGGGGCGAGCTGGCGCTATCTTGGAACGCTGACGTACTGCTGTGTCAGCATTCGCCGGCCGCATAGCGCCTCCACGCACACAATAGTCGCATCGGGTCACTGGCCGCACGCACAGGCAGAACTGTTCGCAAAGCGCGTGGTTACGACGCGTACTTTATGTCTTTTTCAGCTCAAAGTGGAGTCTTGACGAATCCGTATTTATTCGTTGGTTGTGATGTTTGGTTTGTGGGACGCTCAACTGCGCTGTCATCAGCGCCTGTACAATTCCCAATTTTATTGCAGTCCAATTTTTTTACAGTCATATCTAGCCACTGTCAGAACTGATTATGTTGGTGATGACATATGAGGACCACACAAACACCCAGTCCATGGGCGGAGAAATTCCCCAACCCGGTATTTATTCGTGGTAGGACGTCAGACAGTTAGGATGGGTCAGAGTAGAGAGCACTTTATTATAAATGTTCTAACAGAAATTAAGTGGTAATGGTTAATAACTCGTAGTTCGCGTCTTTCTGTACCTCACGGACCCCATGCTGCAATAATCCTGAAAAATATTGAGGGAGGGCCTCAACCCAGGACTCAAACCCATAACCATGTCATACAGATCCTCGCACTCAGGTTGCCAGTAGGCATGACTTAGTTCCGTAATCGGAAAAAGGTTGATGGAATTACTTGAGCACTTTTGTAATCACGTTATGGACACATGAAACCTCTCTCCCAGGAAAACTATGTAGACATCCTCGGCAGTTTTAATGTGAAACTATAACTCTTTAAAACAGGAATTACATCATAGATGAGTCAGTTACAGGAGCACACGAGCAGGGGTACTTTCAACTGAAACCACAAACGGTCTTGAACACAACTCTAATCCCTGTAAATATCCTTAAAACGTTTACGAAACCACCCTTGCAATGTTTTCAAGGTCAAAATGAATTCTTCGAACCTTACAATTTCTGTCTTCACAGCCACTGTGCTTAGGGAAATGGACATCGTTTTTATACATCTCAGAATGTGACATGTCAACTGATCCCTTCTTTTAGTGTAGTTACACCATACATTTCTTTTCTCACCAGTTCTTTTCAGTGTCTGCTCATTGGTTACGTGATCTACCTATCTAATCTCCAGCATTCTTCTGTTGCATCACATTTCTAAAGCTTCTATTCTCCTCTTGTCTAAACTATTTATCGTCCATGTTTCACTTGCGTACAAGGCTACACTCCATATAAATACCGTCAGAAACGACTTCCTAACACTTAAAGCTACATTCGATGTTCTCAAATTTCTCTTCTTCAGCAACGTTACATTTTAAATCTGCTCTACTTCATCAGTTATTTTTCTGCCCAAATAGCAAAACCCATTTACTACTTTTAGTATATCTTTTCCTAATCTAATTTCCTCAGCAACGCCTGAGTTAACTCCACTGTATTCCATTACTCTTGTTCTGCCTTTTTTTACGTTCATTTTATAACCTTTCGTCGAGACAATCTCCATTCCTTCCGACTGCTCTTGCTAAATACTTTCGAATAAAGATGGATCAGTTCTTCACATTCAAAGCCTATTGTTAAGAAATAAAGCTCAGAGTATCTGCACGGAACGACACCATCATATACTTACAAGAATAATCTGGAGCTCTCTATCAGTAGTGATTCGGACATCTGCGCTGGCACTACATTCCCCGTAGCAGAACATTCTCCACCATTTCGGCAAAATTCTGTACAGTCCAGACATGTTGACAGAGCTTTGAATGAGACTGGGAGCATCCTGACAGGCTATCTACGACCAGTTCCTGTGAGTAAACTGTACCACATCATGGGAATCGCACCACCAAGCATTCGCAGGAAAGCAACATCAGAGGGGGAGAAGAAGGAATAGGGAACTGATGCCAGACATCCACTGTTGGATGTAAACGTCTAAGACTCAGATCAACAAAGAGCTCCCTACAAACAACTTCTAACTATTCCTTTATATCCCGGAACTCGCAGAGTGGAGCGTTGGCGAGATTTTTTGCCTGCAGCATACGAAATGATGGCCAAAGAGAAACCAGCTGCCGATTCACACCTAACGTAAGTGACGAAAACGCCGAAAGGATTGAGAACCTAGGGTGTCACGGTGTAAAGTCAATCTCACGAAATGGGGGAGGGGGCTTCAGTGGTGATAAAATTTACCAGTGTGGTATCTTGCAGAACTAACAATATATCTTCGTATGCAGCAACCTGCCGAATACAGTACTATCGATGATCTTGCTGCAGCGAACAAAACAGCAGCTTTTCATCTTCCTGACAGTATTTCATACGTTCGTGTTGTAGATATTAATCCCCGTATTTTTATTATTATTGCTTTTGTCTGCACTCTATTGTATTTCCTCTGTAGTTGATTCTTTGTGTGTAATCGAGGTCTGCACGTGTTATTAATGGTCTACCAGTAATGTGATAATTTCGAGTCCTAGTCACGTAAAATAAATAATAAATTAGTTAATACTTCGTGGGCTTTCTGCTGACTTATGTGCAGCAACCGAAGTATTCTCTCTCTCTCTCTCTCTCTCCTCCCCCCTGTATGTCTGTCGCAGTGATAATGTGTTTGATATTCACTGCGGTAAAAGTCTTAAATAGAATTTCGACTTCTTCCGGGTACGCTTTTCCTGCCATTACTCACAGCTGCCCTTTGGACGCTATCATCACTAATAGCGATTTATTGTCGAGTGCCGTTCACGGCTCATTTCAGCGCTGTTGAATATGTAACAGGGCAAATGAAACCGCGAGCGCGTTTCATCTTGCCGCCGGTCTGTGATGCTAAATGGCGCGTAATTTGCAGCAGCGGGAAATATTCACGAGCTAACCGTGAACTGCAGGGCCACAATTAGACCCTCTGGTTATACAGGTTTACAGTTAACAGTTACAATGTTGTTATGCTGTGGTTAAAGTATCCAAGAAATTTTACCTCTCGCTTTGGTTCGAGGTCGCACACTAAAGAAAGATTCACTGATTAGGTTGCTCCTTTTCCTATGTTCTTTGTAGAAAAAGTTTAAGATTGGTTATATAAAATATGTGGAGCTGAGGGTTGGGGGCCAGATATCAAGGTGCTCCCTCAGACGAGCAAGATTAATCATTTATTTCACAGTAAGTCATATGAAAGAGAGCAAACCTAACCGTGGAAACCAGTGTGCTGCTAAAAATCAACGACAGTTCTTTTCAGATTGCTACGGATAGCTTGATCTCAATACGATGGTATAAACATCTCGTTTAAAGATGTTGTACTTTTTTCTTTGGGGTATTCTATTGTCTACCCCTGTGTTAGAACTCAATTTATTTTAATTATATTTGGCTCTTTGAGGTCTTGTTCGGATGTGACTAATTTCAAAGATAAATTTATCGCAGGAGGAGCTGGCCACTCTTCGCGAACAGCTGAGCGTGTTGATGGCCGCGCTCAGCCGTCTTCAGGCTGCTGCCTCGGAGTGTAGCGGCAGTGGGGAGTCTGGTGCGTCGCATGGTGCACCCCAGGTGTTAAATGCTTCACCCACTGTCCCTGCTGTCGAGACATCTTCGCGGGTACCGGGCGCGGTTGGGCCACCCTCTCCCCAAGGGGAGTGGCGGGTTCAGCGGCGTTCGCGGCGCACGAGGCGGAGGGTCAATGTGGAGGCTGGCCGTGTGGCATCGCCCGCTCTGCCTGTGAGTGGAAATGTGGCTGCTCCTTAAGCAAGGTCCGAGCAGGCACACGGGGGGAGGGGTTTATTAGTTATTGGGAGCTCCAGCGTTAGGCTGGTGATGGAGCCCCTTAGGGAAATAGCGGTAAGGTCGGAGAAGAAGGCCAGTGTTCACTCTGTCTGCTTGCCGGGGGGTCTCATCCGAGATGTGGAGGAGGCCCTACCGGCGGCGATAGAGAGCACTGGGTGCACCCGACTGCAAATTGTTGCTCATGTCGGCACCAATGACTCTTGCCGTCTGGGTTCAGAGGTCATCCTCAGTTCGTACAGGCGGTTAGCGGAGTTGGTGAAGGTGAAAGCCTCGCTCGCGGGGTGGAATCAGAGCTAACTATTTCTAGTATCGTTCCGAGAACCGATCGCGGTCCTCTGGTTTGGAGCCGAGTGGAAGGCTTAAACCAGAGGCTCAGACGATTCTGCGGAGAGCTGGGGTGCAAATTTCTCGACCTCCGCTATCGGGTGGAGAAATGTAGGGCCCCCCTGAATAGGTCAGGCGTGCACTACACGCCGGAAGCGGCTACGAGGGTAGCGGAGTACGTGTGGAGTGCACATGGGGTTTTTTTAGGTTAGAGAATTCCCTCCCTAGGCCCGACAAGACGCCTCCTGAGACGCGGCAAGGCAGGAGTAGGCAAAATGCAACAAGGAATAACAATATTAATGTGCTAATAGTAAACTGCAGGAGCGTCTATAGAAAGGTCCCAGAACTGCTCTCATTAATAAACGGTCACAACGCCCATATAGTACTAGGAACAGAAAGTTGGCTGAAACCAAACGTAAACAGTAATGAAATCCTAAACTCTGATTGGAATGTATACCGCAGAGATAGGCTGGACAGTGAAGGGGGAGGCGTGTTTATAGCGATAAGAAGTGCAATAGTATCGAAGGAAATTGACGGAGATTCGAATTGTGAAATGATTTGGGTGAAGGTCACGGTTAAAGCAGACATGGTAATTGGATGTCTCTATAGGCCCCCGGGCTCAGCAGCTCTTGTGGCTCAGCACCTGAAGAATAATTTGGAAAATATTTCGAGTAGATTTCCCCACCATGTTATAGTTCTGGGTGGAGATTTTAATTTGCCGGATATAGACTGGGAGACTCAAACGTTCATAACGGGTGGCAGGGTCAAAGAATCCAGTGAAATATTTTTAAGTGCTTTATCTGAAAACTACCTTGAGCAGTTAAACAGAAAACCGACTCGTGGCGATAATATATTAGACCTTCTGGTGACAAACAGGCCCGAACTATTTGAATCAGTTAATGCAGAACAGGGAATCAGCGATCATAAAGCGGTTACTGCATCGATGATTTCAGCCGTAAATAGAAATATTAAAAAAGGTAGGAAGATTTTTCTGTTTAGCAAAAGTGACAAAAAGCAGATTACAGAGTACCTGATGGCTCAACACAAAACTTTTGTCTCAAGTGCAGATAGTGTTGAGGATCAGTGGACAAAGTTCAAAACCATGGTACAATATGCGTTAGATGAGTATGTGCCAAGCAAGATCGTAAGAGATGGAAAAGAGCCACCGTGGTACAACAACCGAGTTAGAAAACTGCTGCGGAAGCAAAGGGAACTTCACAGCAAACATAAACATAGCCAAAGCCTTGCAGACAAACAAAAATTACGCGAAGCGAAATGTAGTGTGTGGAGGGCTATGCGAGAGGCTTTCAATGAATTCGAAAGTAAAGTTCTATGTACTGACTTGGCAGAAAATCGTAAGAAATTTTGGTCCTATGTCAAAGCGGTAGGTGGATCAAAACAAAATGTCCAGACACTCTGTGACCAAAATGGTACTGAAACAGAGGATGACAGACTAAAGGACGAAATACTAAATGTCTTCTTCCAAAGCTGTTTCACAGAGGAAGACTGCACTGTGCTTCCTTCTCTAGATTGTCGCACAGTTGACAAAATGGTAGATATCGAAGTAGACGACAGAGGGATAGAGAAACAATTAAAATCGCTCAAAAGAGGAAAGGCCGCTGGTCCTGATGGGATACCAGTTCGATTTTACACAGAGTACGCAAAGGAACTTGCCCCCCTTCTTGCAGCGGTGTACTGTAGGTCTCTAGAAGAGCAAAGCGTTCCAAAGGATTGGAAAAGGGCACAGGTCATCCCCGTTCTCAAGAAGGGACGTCGAACAGATGTGCAGAACTATAGACCTATATCTCTAACGTCGATCAGTTGTAGAATTTTGGAACACGTATTATGTTCGAGTATAATGTCTTTTCTGGAGACTAGAAATCTACTCTGTAGGAATCAGCATGGGTTTCGAAAAAGACGATCGTGTGAAACCCAGCTCGTGCTATTCGTCCACGAGACTCAGAGGGCCTTAGACACGGGTTCACAGGTAGATGCCGTGTTTCTTGACTTCCGCAAGGCGTTTGACACAGTTCCCCACAGTCGTTTAATGAACAAAGTAAGAGCATACGGACTATCAGATCAATTGTGTGATTGGATTGAGGAGTTCCTAGATAACAGAACGCAGCACGTCATTCTCAATGGAGAGAAGTCTTCCGAAGTAAGAGTGATTTCAGGTGTGCCGCAGGGGAGTGTCATAGGACCGTTGCTATTCGCAATATACATAAATGACCTGGTGGATGACATCGGAAGTTCACTGAGGCTTTTTGCAGATGATGCTGTGGTGTATCGAGAGGTTGCAACAATGGAAAATTGTACTGAAATGCAGGAGGATCTGCAGCGAATTGACGCATGGTGCACGGAATGGCAATTGAATCTCAATGTAGCGGAATGTAATGTGATGCGAATACATAGAAAGATAGGTCCCTTATCATTTAGCTACAAAATAGCAGGTCAGCAACTGGAAGCAGTTAATTCCAGAAATTATCTGGGAGTACGCATTAGGAGTAATTTAAAATGGAATGATCATATAAAGTTGCTCGTCGGTAAAGCAGATGCCAGACTGAGATTCATTGGAAGAATCCTAAGGAAATGCAATCCGACAACAAAGGAAGTAGGTTACAGTACGCTTGTTCGCCCAATGCTTGAATACTGCTCAGCAGTGTGGGATCCGCACCAGGTAGGGTTGATAGAAGAGATAGAGAAGATCCAACGGAGAGCAGCGCGCTTCGTTACAGGATCATTTAGTAATTGCGAAAGCGTTACGGAGATGATAGATAAACTCCAGTGGAAGACTCTGCAGGAGAGACGCTCAGTAGCTCGGTACGGGCTTTTGTTAAAGTTTCGAGAACATACCTTCACCGAAGAGTCAAGCAGTATATTGCTCCCTCCTACGTATATCTCGCGAAGAGACCATGAGGATAAAATCAGAGAGATTAGAGCCCACACAGAAGCATACCGACAATCCTTCTTTCCACGTACAATACGAGACTGGAATAGAAGGGAGAACCGATAGAGGTACTCAGGGTACCCTCCGCCACACACCGTCAGGTGGCTTGCGGAGTACGGATGTAGATGTAGATGTAGATGTAGATGTATTAATAGTACATACTTTTAATCTTCTGCACGAGTGTTTCATGTAGATATGTGCATGCCCGTAAATTCTGATAGTTATTTTGAAAATAAAAAATATGTCGTACTGTATGTAAACTGAAATGTGCCTCAAATTTATATGACCTTGTGGTACTTTTCCAATTGCGTTTAGGATCAAAGATTTCATTCCCTCTTAACAAATGTATGATGTGCCGTTCACCATGCGTACGAAAGAAACCCAGAAGATACTCAAACTCCTGCCATGCTTTTGAGAGCAAGCTTGGAGCTGCTGGAGTCACTGACTTTATGTGGCGCCGCAATTCATCCAGAGCTTTTGGAGGTGGTGACATATTGACGGGGTCTGTCCCAAACATTGCAAAAACAGGCAACATAACGTGAAACCAGGCAACGTTGGAGGTCGGTGGTGCAACGCGAAATCAGTGTGGCCCTTAGGGCTAATCCGTCGTTGAGGCATTTTATTGTGTAAGAAATGCAGTTACGTCACGTCAGACAATTGTAACTAAATTGTACCTATTGAAACGTTATCACTGATGCGACGCGCATTGGATAACGAATGAACGAGATAGCTCCATCAGTCAATATATTATTACGTGCCCTCCACGTAGTGGAGCGACTTAAATTGATTGAGGAAAGTCTTCTGGGCCAGATTTTATAGCAGCTAGGTTTCATTCAGATTTAACCATCAAATACAACCACACGTTCGGGAAAGACCCGTACCAAAAGACTGTAAAGTTGTTCTCGTCACACTAGTACTCAAGAAAGGGACTAGAAGTAATTCGCTGAATGAAAAGTCCAGATGATCGATTTGCAATGTGATTTTGGAACATATACTGTCCTCGAACTTTACGAAACACCTGAAAAAATATATATTGACACATAGTCAGCACCGATTCTGAAATGTTGTTCTTGTGAAACACAACTGTCTTTTTGTTCTCACGAAGTAATTACGCTATCGACAGGGGTCTCAAGTTGATTCCATGTTTCTAGATTTCTGGAAGGTTATTGATACCGTTCAACACAAGCGTCTTCTAATCGATTTGCGTACATATTGAGTATCATGTCCTGTCTCACAGGATTCGTGATTTCCTGTCACAAAGATCACAGTTCGTAGTAACTGACGGGAAGGTATCAAGTGAAACATAAATCATGTCCCCAAGCAAGCATTATATGCCTCTGCTGTTCTTAATCTGTATTAACGGTTCAGGAGACGATCTGAGCAGCTCTGTTAGACTGTTTGCAATCGATGTTTTCATTTGCCGTCTGATAAACTATTCAGGAGATCAATACGGACTACAAAATGATTTACACAAAAATTTTTGACATCATCGTAGAACAATGATGCGTAGTACCGACTGGTAGCTGTCACGAACTGCTTCACTACTGCACAGCAGCTACGTGCGCTGGCTCTTCACGGCGTCTGCCAGCATCGTTTTATATCACGACTAATGTCGATTTTAGGTTAGTTTTAAAGGTGGATAAGTTTTTTTTTAACATTGCCCATTAGAAACTTTATATATTTCATCGGAGCTTTGGTCTCAGGACGGTTTATAGACAGTAACTGGTTAACAGAATTAAGAAAGAAAAACATTATTGCTTTCTAGACTCTTTTATATTGCAATTTACAAGATATCAGTATGGTTCCAAAGTGTCAGTTGAGCCTTAACAATACAAATGAGATGTCCTCCACATGAGCTCTAAAAAATTTTGTTTACACGACAATCTGCACAAATTTAAAAGTGTTCCATTCAGTTAGATTACAGCAGTCATGGAAGATTGCGTTTCATTGACAAAACTCTAAGAGGTGCTACGAATCTACTAAAGAGACTACGTATACTACGTTTTTCCTTCTTCCTGTGAGGTATGGTTTTCTTACTAGTTAGGATTGACGGAGGACACTGGAAAACTTCAAAGAAGATCAGCCATTTTTGTATTATTGTCGAATAGGGAAGACAGTGCCACGGATATAACAAGCGAATTTAGGGGACAGTTATTAAGACAAAATTGTTTTCCATTGTGGCTGGATCTTTTCACGAAATTTCGGTCGTCAGCTGTCTCCCCCGAATGCGATAAATTTCGTTCACTTCCACCCACGTAGGGAGAAATGACCATCACCATAAAATACGAGAAATCAATGGTAGCATGAGAAGTAGAATTTTTCCCACATGGTATTCGAGAGTGGAACGGTAGAGAAATACTGTGAAAGTGGCACTACGCACCTTCTACCAAGCTGTTAAGTGTGGATTGCACAGTAGATATGAATATCTAGGTGTAGACGTAGAACTGTAGGCAGCCACATTCACCAGGAACTTCTTACTGGCACTAAGGTAAACTTGTGGTTTTGACGTGAATGTAAAAATCCAGCTCCAGCAGCCATCTTCATCCGTTTAGAAGATATTAATGTTAAAATTCACCTCCAGTATCTGTCTTCATCCGTGTAAAAGATATTACCTTGTGAATTTGAGATAGTTTTCCGACTTGATAGACCACAAGTGTCCCGTATCAAACTGTTCGTCTCAACTTGGTCTACACTACTTGGTACATTGTAAACTTCAAATTGCCCTACAAAAACAACGTAAGCTACAGCGCATGCTCCTCGAGCGAGTTTTTCAACATTCTCGCGCTCTCTTCGCGCAAACAAGTAGTTCTAGAGGAAAAAAAAATAATAGGACCTTTTTCGCTGGAGGGTGTGGTTATTCAAGAAAACATTACAAAGTGATATTAAATGTCTTCTACCTCAGAAACCATTCGGAATAGGGCAAACATTCATATGAAGTTTTTTGTTCCGAATCACTAATACCATCACCCCTCAAAGCATGTACCTTTCCTCCTGATTCACCCTGTACGTACAGGGTGTCCCTTTTATCTTGACCACCCTAAATATCTTTTTATCCAAATGAAAATTACAAAATGTTTCGAGCAAATGTTCTTTAGCCGTCAGGAGGACATCAATCAGCAAGACTGCCTTGGTTGTCGCTTTGTTTTTTACAAAGATATGAACAACGGTATGACTTTTTTACATCACACCCTGTATTTTCATTCGGCAATTCATTTTCTCTCCTAAAGACCTATTCGTAAATTTGTCACAGTGTATCATTCACTCAAACATAACATTATTAATTACATAACACAACACTGACGTTGACGCTAGAAATGTAAACATAAGTAGAATGCACATCCGTCATTCCGTCAACTATCGTCAGTTGAAGAGTTGTGTGAGTAGAATGTACACAAAAGAAAAGAAGGGAGAAATGCTACTCATCAATGGGGAATGTAAGTCAGCAGAACAGTAATTGCAATATTGTTTTCTTATGTACGGGTACATTTATTACAGTAGTTTAGTCCTTTTAAATACTGTTGTGTAGAGTAGGCATACAGTAAAGGCTGTCCTTCCTACAAACTGCATCGACATAACGTGTCTTTTATTGTTGTTAAAGGTAAGCGAAATGCTGCGCAGGCAGCGGAACTGTACAGAAAACGATATCCTGACAAGAACCCATCTTCCCGGTGGTTGTTTTCTCGTCTTGTTGCGACTCTTCAGGAAATGGGAAGTTTCAACCCACGACAACCCAATCGTCGTAGCACTGCCGCAGTTGCTGTTCTCGCTTCCGTTGCTATGAAACCACATCTGAGCACACGACAGCTTGAACACGAGATTGGCATTTCTAAAGCCAGTGTACATCGTATTCTTACTCGTCACCGGTTCCGTCCTTACCATGTACACCTACATCGAGAATTGCATGGGAATGATTTCCTGAATCGTGTACAGTTCTGTCAGTGGGCAGAGCAGCAAATCCTCGCCAACCCGAACTTCTTCTCCAATGTTCTGTTTACCGATGAATGTTCCTTCTCAAAAACAAAGGACAGGAACATGCATTATTGGTCCAGCGACAACCCACGATGGCTTAGATAGGTGGAACACCAGTGTCAATGGAGAGTTCACGTCTGGTGTGGGATGCTTGCTACTATAATCATTGGCCCTTACTTCATCAATGGTAATGAAAACGGCGCATCGTATGCCAACCTCCTCAGACGAATTCTTCCTCCTCTTCTGGATGAAGTGCCGCTAAGGACCAGAATACTTTTGTGGCATCAACACGATGGATGTCCAGCACATAATGCCTTGCGTGCACGTCGTGTTCTGAACCGCAGGTATCCTGCCCGATGGATTGGTCGAGGAGGAACAGTTAACTTGTCCTGATAGGTCTCCTGACTTTTTTTCTTTGGGGATGCATTAAAGACGTTGTTTATCGCGATATTCCAACAACTCTAGACGACATGCAGGAGCGTATGAGGCTTTCTTGTAACTCTCTTAAGCACGCTAAACTGGAAGCAGAAAACAATTCTTTCATTCAACGAGTGCACCAGTGTATCGGTGTCCAGGGTCAACACTTGGAGCACCTTTGAATGTTCTACTCCTGGGCAATGGTACAGGAAGACAAAGTAAATTTTGTGTTATGTTTTTACTTGGTTTTCATTTGTTTTCTCACAACTCCAGCAAGTGGAGGAGTTTGTGATCCCGGGCTCAAAGTCAATGTTGTGTTATGTAATTAATAACAGTTTTGTTTCAGTGAATGGCACAGTGTGATACATTTTTTATATAGATCTTTAGGAGAGGAAATGAATTACTGAATAAAAAATACGGGGTGCCATTTAAAAAAGTCATACCGCTGTTCATATTTTCGTAAAAAACAAAGCTACAACGAAGGCAATCATGCTGATTGATGTCCCCAAAACGACTAAAGAACATTTGATTGAAACATTTTGTAATCTGCATCTGGACAAACAGTCATGTTCCACTGAGCGATTCATACAATAAAGTCTGTATACGTAGCAGACTGAATCACACGACAACTAGGGACGCGAGGGACGAAAGTTCTTTGAAATTAACTGCACCAGGAATACAGTCCCTTACGATCCACACCCTCATTCACAACTCTGAAGTACTGACTTTACTTCTGAGCCACGTGGTGCATTATGCTGATGCCAATACTCGAACGACCTTTTAATCTGAATCAGTAGTACTCACATTGTGCTTATTCTCTACGGTGCTGCTCCACAAATACCTTGGAAGTTCCAGCATTATTCTTTCCAAACTGATTTTATTACTAATAAAACTATTTTTGAGACACGTATTGTCTTTATCTTTCAATGACTAGTCCATAATTACTTTTAAAAAGTAAGAGTCAATTCTGAGTAATACAGAACGCTACATATTTTTGTACAGTTCGTGTGAATTTAAAATCTGATCCAGAATATTTTGTTCCTATCGTTTGTTATTTCTCCACAAGTAGTTATGCATTTCTCATTCGTAATGAGAAATCTTCCACAAAATTAGTGTCTGAGATTTTCATTAAAACGTACCCAGGACTGATGGCGCCGTTTTGGAAATAGTTGTGATATTTACAAATGATCGAAACGATTTGTTATACAAACAAATTTAATACAAGAGAACGCGTGAGAAAATCATCTTTCTTTGCAGGATGTGCTGTATGTCAATGTAACCAAATAAATGAGGAAGATACAGTAATGTTCATTGCTTTTCCATGTTATTCAGCTGTGTGAAAGTTGAATGAGAGCTGCATTTATTGTCTATCATACACCGACTCCATATCACTCAATAACCCAGCATTTGTTCTCACGAAACGTAATGTAGAAGGAGAAAATTCTATGGCTGTGAGCAACGAGTCTAAGCAGTGGCACAGCTGGCAACAAAAGTATTTAAATTTGCTTTGTACAAACTCTACGTAAATATTAGAAAATTTTATAAAAGCGTTATCTGTACTAAAAATAAATCTGTGAAAGCGTCCTGTCCCTCTGTCTTTGAACGCGCTGATCTCCAAACCTATGAGACCAATTTTCATTGGAGTTTCGCAGGTAAGTCGACCGTAGTTGGGGTACTGTATAGGCCTTAATTCATCAAAATCAAATGACGAGATTTAAAGTTTTACTGAAACTTTCTTCGCTGTCTCTCTGCTTGTCTGAACATGCTTCGTAATCTCTAAAACTTCTAACGAATTTTCATGGGATCTTCACTCGTCACTTGAGCGTAGCTAGGGGACACCGATAAGCTATGTGTCATAAAATCTGGATCACCAAAAAGAATGTCCATACGTAGTGTATGTATGTACGTACGAGTACGTGTGTTCCGTATCTACTCCGAAACCACTGAGCTGAGTTCAACCAAATTTGGTGCCCATATCACTTACTATCTAGGAAGAACGCCTGCGGGATTAATAAATAGCTACCTAGCAGAGGGGTGCAGGAGAAAGAAGTGCAGACCACGACGAGCGAATACTCAGATTTTATTTATCCAGTATTTGAGTACTAGGACACTTAGTAACCTACAATAATCTTTCCACATAATTTGCTACCAGTGTGGAGATTTTTCTCGCTTACAGCCCTCCCAAAATGAGGAAAGGAAAAAAGTATGTCACTGAGTACATTTTCGCCGTTCATGCAATAACACTGCCGCATCACGCACGGCGTTCTACTTTATTTCTTCTTTACTACTAACTGTATTTACGTTACATTTTGCAGACAGTGTCCAGATCCAGCACTGAATATACGTTCAAAATGATATCATCATTCAGCTTCAGGAGACACGATCTCATAAACACTGAGGTGTGTGGGAAAATTTCCTCATAGTGCATGACGTCTGAATTTATTACTTCTTTGGTTGTAACTCTGTTCGCAACACATTTTCGCCCAGTATCCACGGATGCCGCTGAATGTCTCTACAAAATTCCACTGAGATGACAACAGTCACGTGACACCTCCCAATGCCGAGTCGGGCCTCCTCTTGCCCGGCATAGTGCAACAGTCCGCCTTGCATGGACTCAGCAAGTCGTTAGAAGTCCACTGCGCAAATACCGAGATACGCTGCCTCTGCAGTCGTCCATGATTGGGATGATGTTGACAGTGCAGGTTTTTGTACTCGAACTGGCCTCTCTATTATTTCCCATAAATGCTCTATGGTTTTATACTGGCCGATCTGGGTGGCCAGATCATTCGCTCGAATTGTCCAGAATGTTATGCAAACCAATTGCTAATAGTTGAGACAGTATGACATGGCACATTGTCACTCATATTATTGTCACGGTTTTTTTGGGGAACATGAATTCCATCAATGGCTGACCATTCCGTGTAAACAGAGCCCACACCATTATTGGGCCACCGCCATCTCGAACAGTGCCTTGTTGACAACTTGGGTCCATTGGTTCGTGGGGTCTGCCTCACATTCGAACCCTACAATCAGCTCTTCTCAACTGAGGGGACTCATCTGACCAAGCTTTCCAGTAGTCTACAGTCCAGTCAGTATATTCAGGAGCACAGGCGAGGCGCTGCAGGTGATGTCGTGTTGTTAGAAAATGCACGCGCGTCCGTCCTCTGATGCCATAGCCCAATAACGCCAGATTTCACTGCAGTGTCCTAACAGATACTTTCAGCGTACATCCCACATTGATTTCTGCGATTATTTCACGTATTGTTGTATGTCTTTTAGCGGTGATAAGTCTACGAGAAGCTCGGTCGTTAAGTGAAGGCATCGGCCATTGCATTGTGTATGGTGAGTGGTAATGTCAGAAAATGTGGTATTCTCGACGCCCTCTTCACACTGTGGAACTCATTTTATTGCATTCCATAACAATTTTCGAAACGGAATATCCCACACTTGTAGCTTCAGCGACCACTCCATGTTCAAAGTATGTTAATTCCTGTCGTGTGGCCATAATCGAGCCAGAAATATTTTCACATGAATCACATGAGTACAAATGATAGCTGTGTCAAGCCCTTTTACACCTTGTGTACGCGATATTACTGCCGTATGCATATGTGCATATCGCTGTTCAACGACTTTTGTTATCTGAATTGTAAGGTGGTGTGGTCTTCTGACCTTCATTTCTTACATATTCCGTCCTCATAAT
The DNA here is from genome assembly GCF_023897955.1 of Schistocerca gregaria. NCBI lineage: Eukaryota > Metazoa > Arthropoda > Insecta > Orthoptera > Acrididae > Schistocerca > Schistocerca gregaria. The sequence continues at coordinate 47,841,755 of NC_064925.1, forward strand.
CGTATTCTGCACATCAAGACGCTTCATTCGAACCCAAAATCGATAAGGTAGAGTCAATTTTGTATGAATTCATGTAAGCAATATGCAAATGTAATAAGTAAATCGCAAGTGCACACTGAGTTTGGAAAAGTCGAGGCTGGCGTACACAACATGAGAGCCACAGGAATTTTCTTTCTAAAGAGGCAACCAACCCACTGGGAGGCCCATCCCTTCAGATGGATGAGTCAACACACACCTAGTTTCGCCAGAGTGACCTCACAGAGAGAGCACAACTTTTGGCAGAGCGAAAGGATAATGACCCATGTGTTCGACGTAAAAGCAAATTGCGCTACATTGTATGGGAGCGCCCAGAAGACGTATTTTTTGAATGACGGACTGCGTAGTTATGGAGTTCTCACAGGAGGACAGCATGTGCCTAACGGAGATGCTACATATTACCGAACTGGTCGACTTGAACGAAACGTCATTCTCTCATTTAAAAGAGCAACGCTGATTGGCGAAATATTTCTGATGCTAAGAGCCAGAGGAGTAAGGGACGACAGCGAATGATATACCCTTGCAATTTTTCCAGAAAAAGGGGCAGTTCCGTTGTCACTCTTCAAGCAGGAACACGTAACGAGAGCGAGTTCGCTCCTATGTGTACGGAAAGAGCGAGGAACAAAGTCTCTCCTCAGTACCACGGGGAAAGCACCTCTGTTAGCGAATTGGAGTAATACTCTATATTGAGTCACTCATGATTGTTGTTCACTGTGTGAACATGGACACAGTACTAGTTAAACACCTGTGAGCGAATATTGAGTGGCATCTCATTGGACTGTTTATCTGACTAGTGTACCACGCCAATAGACTAGGGGTGGGTAGGAGTCCTTGACTTCATCAAGGCGTAGGGAGAGTTTGAGTGGCGAAGGTCAGTCCAGATAGAAAGAGATAGTTGTCGTATTTGTCAGCAGCGAGCGACGCAGGCAGCAGTCGTTGCAGCTCACGGTATTGTGCGCTACAGTGTATGCGAGCCCCATCTTTCCTCCGTAACAGTACACTCCATTACATTTCTCACGCGACAGCGTTGACCGTACCTAGAAAAGTTTTTCAGGTTATGTAGGCGCGGCTCTCAGCCATTCTGCCGAGTAAATAACATTCTTAAAGAACCTTTCCATATGACGCAATCTACTGTTCCGAAAAGAACCCAGGAACTTATTAATTTCAAGGAAAAAGTTTCACCTGATTTCTCAGAATTTTTTTCGCAATAAATAATATTTTTCGTTCGTTTAATGTTTTTCTTACACTAACTAGCAATATTCCAGTACCCAAGTATTGGTTACGTAAGAATATAGAATATTTTTGTGTCTTTTCCTTACAGTGGACGACTCCAGAAGATATTTGTTGCTGAATGTTTTTCAAGAAGCTCTTATTGGTACATTATGAGCGTCTGTCTGACTTCTTTAGTAGTGTGAGGTGGAAATTGTTACTTGCAGGAGCCAAAGGGTACTTGTTGACTCAATCCATTGTGCAACTTGACAAAACAAAAGCCACACACTCACAGAGTGTCTACCACTGTAGAGGACAGAGAGGAGGAGGAGGAGGAGGAGCCCGCATCTCGTGGTCGTGCGGTAGCGTTCTCGCTCCCCACGCCCGGGTTCCCGGGTTAGATTCCCGGCGGGGTCAGGGATTTTCTCTGCCTCGTGATGGCTGGGTGTTGTGTGCTGTCCTTAGGTCAGTTAGGTTAAAGTAGTTCTAAGTTCTAGGGGACTGATGACCATAGATGTTAAGTCCCATAGTGCTCAGAGCCATTTGAACTATTTTTGAAGAGGAGGAGGAGTAAAGGGTAAAGGAGGAGATGGAGTGAAGGAAGAGGAGATGGACATATAAACAAAAGAGAAGGACAGAGAGAGAGGCAAGAGGAGATGGAGAAAAATTGGATGGGAAAGGCAGACGAGATGGACAGAGAGTGGGGGAAGGAAACGATTAGCCTATAGAATTGAAATATACACATACCTGGGCGACACTAGGGAATCAGTTATTTGTCAATAAGTTTAAGAAATTAACAAAGTATGTTGTTAATAATTTGTTACAAAATTACTGAATTCATATTAAATGAAAGCATCTGTTCACAAAGCATATCGCTGCCATACAGATCGATTTACGCAATGTTATATTTGATACCAATGAAGTGATCGATATACATCGGTATCGAACAGTTCATAACACAAATCAGGCATCACAGTCCTGAACTTGGACTCTTACATGGTCTCGTAGAAAGTAACCGTGTGCCATGCACGATACCCTCGCCTGACGTGCCGCCACGGCGTGCCGTGTTGCAGAGCACGTGGTGTGGCAGCTGCGGCAGTCGGAGGGCCGGGCGCGCGCGCTGCTGTCGCCGCTGCTGGGACGGCTGCCCGCGGCGCCCCGAGGCGACGACCCGCTGGCGGCGCTGTACGGGCGGCTGGTGGCGCGCCTGGAGGCGCCGCTCCAGCTCCAGCTGCGGCAGGGCGCGCCGCTGGACGGCGCCCTGGAGGAGCTGGTGGCGCGCCTCTTCCCGCTGGCCTACGAGCGCGCGCTGGGCGGCGGCGGCGGCTCGCACCGCCTGGCGGCCGAGTACCGCGGGTGCCTGCGGAGGGCGGCGAAGGAGCTGCGGCCGGCGGGGGACGCGCCAAGACGCCTGGCCACTCCCCTGCAGCACGCCCTGCGGGCGGCCGGCGTGCTGAGGCAGGCGCTGCTGCTGGGGGCCCGCGTGCTCAGCAGCGCAGACTCGCTGCTCAACGGACAGGGCGGGCCGACAGGTGCGTCCGCCGTCGCCAGCCCAGTTAAGCTGCACAGTAAGGAGGTCTTACGAGGGTAATCCCAAAAGTAAGGTCTATTTTCTTATAAGTGCAGAACTCTGTTTATGTGACACTGTTGTTAAGATTGCTTCACGCGCTATGTGTAAACATGCGCACGCCTCGCTCAGGCACTCAGACTTCTCTTGGCAACAAGTGTGAATGGAGCTCCCGTTGGATGTTACCGCCAACTGCGAATTGCGAGCAGTTCTTCGGTTTTTGAACGCAAACGGCACTGCGCCCATTGAAATCCATCGCCAATTGACGGAAGTGTTTGGAGTCGTGCATGTATGTCAAAAATGTTCATAATACGTGTCGATAGTTTGCAGCTAGTCAGACAAATTCACGACGAACAAAGAGGCGGGACACCGTCAGTTTCTGAGGATACAGTGTTGAAGGTTGAGCAAACCATGCGCGAAGATCGGCGGATCACCCTGGATGATCTCTGCACGTTGGTTCCTGAGGTTTCCCAGAGCAACGCTCACAGAATTTTAAGGGATACATTAAACCACCGGAAGGTTTCCAGAATGAGATTTTCACTCTGCAGCGGAGTGTGTGCTGATATGAAACTTACTCGCGGATTAAAAGTGTGCGCCAGATAGAGACTCGAACTCGGGACCATTGCCTTTCGCGGGCAAGTGTTCTACCATCTCAGCTACCGAAGCACGACTCACGCCCGCTCCTCACAGCTTTACTTCTGTCAGTATCTCGTCTCCTACCTTCCAAACTTTACAGAAGCTCACCTGCGAAACTTGCAGAAATAGCACTCCTGGAAAAAAGGATACTACGGAGACATGGCTTAGCCACAGCCTGGGGGATGTTTCCAGACTGATATTTTCACTCTGCGCTGTAAAGTTTGGAAGGTAGGAGACGAGATACTGGCAGAAGTGAAGCTGTGAGGACCGGGCGTGAGTCGTGCTTCGGTAGCTCAGATGGTCCGCGAAAGGTAGAGGTCCCGAGTTCGAGTCTCAGTCGGGCACACAGTTTTAATCTGCCAGGAAGTTTCATACCGGAAGGTGTGTGCAAGATGGGTGCCACGCATGCTGACTGAGGACCACATCCGGCAACGAGTTGGTGCCTTCCGCGCATTTCTTCACCACCTTGCAGCCGAACAGGACAACTTTCTGGACTCAATTGTCACTGGTGATGAAACCTGGGCGTACCAATTGACACCTGAGAACAAGGAACAATCACGCTAGTTCATAACTTTCTGAACAACAGGGCGGCGAGCTGGTATGAAATGGGCATACAGAAACTGCCACAACGTCTACAAAAATGCATCGGCAGAAATGGTGATTATGTCGAAAAACAGCTAAATATTCAAGCGGTAAACTGATGTAAACCATTGTAGAAATAAACAGGTCTATGCGCTTATAAAAAATAGGAGACCTTACTTTTGGGATTACCCTCGTAACTACGTATTTGACAGACCAGCTTGGGAAGCAGGCATGAAAACTGCGTGCCAGGGGCTTGCTTGGGGATAGTATTGTCTACCTAAACTGGTAACGAATAGCCAAAATGAGTAAACTTTGGGAACATGAATTCGATGAATGGCTATCCATTCTATTTGGTGAGATTTAGTGGGACACCACCCCCTCCCCCTCACGTGAGGTTTACTCCATAGTCGACTTAAAAATATCTAAAAATTCAAAGTTTTTGATTTGTTTTAAATACTGATTGCAACACTTCAATAAAAGCATGTTTTATTTTTAACAAGTGATTAAAAACACTTCATCTTAAACACGCCAGTGCTGAGAAGTATTCAGAAGAACATGGAGACAAACGGACAAAAAGGCTCCACGAAAATAGTATTAACTGTTTTGATGGAACCGTAAAGAACTGATCTTTTATTGGAGTATTTCATACATTAAATATCATTGAAACTAAATTTTCTTTGCGGATGAAAGACAACATAGTTTGTGTTTTCCTTTGATCTGTAAGATCACACTCAGGATTCATGTCACCCCTAAAAGAATTCTTGACAGTGAACTTCAGCTCAGCTTCCTTTCACAAACAATTAACTTGTTCGCGTCTGTGCTCTGACTTGATGGCATGCTGATTAACACACACATTGTAAATGTTTTGATACAAAATCATGTTGAACACAGTCACATCGGCCTTATACAGGGTGATTTTTTTCCACTGTGTACAAACTCTAGCCACTGATCGATAGTAGGGCATGGAAACAAAGAAGTCTAATGAACTAATGTCCGGAAAGCATGGTTTCCACGCTAGACACCATTTATTCAGTCATACATTGTTACAATGACTGCGGGCTAATACCCCCTGTGTCAAAAATAGTGACTATGTGCCTCAACGCGTGCATGTATGCGCTGTAGCATGTTCTGTCTTACACTGGCCAGGCTGCATCCGAACAGTCTCAACGAGCATCTGTAAAAGGGTCCCCATACAAGATACTTTTGAGATGGCCCTATAACTGGAAATTTCGTTGGTTGAGATCCAAAGAAGAGGAAGTACATGCAACTTGGACCCCATCGTCAGACTGATCGACCAGCGTAGATATGAGTGAGATGCATCCCGACGTTAATGGCGAAGTGTGATGGAGCACCATCATGTAGCAGCCACATAACGCTTCTTTCAGCAGCGGAGGCAAAGTCACCCACAAGAAAAGTCGACAGTTCCTGCCTGGTGGACGACGTTGAAGGAAGACTGGTCCCAAAGAACGGTCGCTACTTATCATGGCCCACACATTCCGGCTGCACCGATGCTGATGATACGACGGAGTGTCTGCATTCTATCGTGCATATGACTGTTATGAAAGTTGAGGATACCACTCAGCGTAAAGGTAGTCTCATCTGCGAATAGGATGGATGACACAAATGTCAGAACAGTGATTGCCTGGTGAAGAAACCAGTGACAAAACTGAACCCGACGTGGAGAGTCTGTCGCTAGAAAGCCCTGCACACGCTGTAAGTGATAATGATAGTTACAATAGTTACAATGGAGAAAGTTCCACACGGTCGTCTGGCTTACCCTGTAGTAGCGGGCGAACGGCCTGATGTTGACACAGCGGTCGCCTTGCACAGTGTTAACCGTCGCCTTCCTCAGTGTTAATCACATTTTCCTCCAAGTCTGGTGTCCGAGCATTTCGAGTATGTCCTTCATGATTTCCTGCTTCCTGAAACGACACTGTCTCAGACAAACGGCGACACTATTACAAACATTAAATGGTGTCGTTGTTGTCGGCGGTGATTGCTCTGCTGATGCAAACTAGCTGCCGCCGCCAGTTGCCATTTGCAGTTATTCCAGTATCATAGTAGTCCATCTCCTTCTTCCCTTCTTGCTGTCCTGCCTCTCTCGCTCTCTCTGCCATTTGCAATTATTCCAGTATCATACTATTCCATCTCCTTCCTCCCTTCTTGCTGCCTGCCTCTCTCTCTGCAATTTGCAGTTATTCCAGTATCATACTAGTCCATCTCCTTCTTCCCTTCTTGCTGTCCTGCCTCTCTCTCTGCCATTTGCAGTTATTCCAGTATCATACTAGTCCATCTCCATCTTCCCTTCTTGCTGCCTGCCTCTCTCTCTGCCATTTGCAGTTATTCCAGTATCATACTAGTCCATCTCCTTCTTCCCTTCTTGCTGTCCTGCCTCTCTCTCTGCCATTTTCAGTTATTCCAGTATCATACTACTACAACTCCTTCTTCCCTTCTTGCTGTCCTGCCTCTTTCTCCTCCATTTGCACTTATTCCAGTATCATACTAGTCCATCTCCTTCTTCCCTTCTTGCTGTCCTGATTCTCTCTCCGTCATTTGCTGTTATCCCAATGTCATACTAGTCCATCTCCTTCTTCCCTTCTTGCTGTTCTGCCTCTCTCTCCGCTATTTTCAGTTATTCCAGTATCATACTAGTCCATGTCCTTCTTCCCTTCTTGCTGTCCTGATTCTCTCTCCGTCATTTGCAGTTATCCCAATGTCATACTAGTCCATCTCCTTCTTCCCTTCTTGCTGTTCTGCCTCTCTCTCCGCTATTTTCAGTTATTCCAGTATCATACTAGTCCATGTCCTTCTTCCCTTCTTGCTGCCCTGCCTCTCTCTCCGCCATTTGCAGTTATTCCAGTGTAATACTAGTCCATCTCCTTCTTCCCTTCTTGCTGTCCTGCCTCTCTATCTGTCATTTGCAGTTATTCCAGTATCATACTACTTCATCTCCTCCTTCCCTTGTTGCTGTCCTGCCTCTCTCTCTGCCATTTAAAGTTATTCCAGTGTCATACTAGTCCATCTCCATCTTCCCTTCTTGCTGTCCTGCCTCTCTCTCCGCTATTTGCAGTTATGCCAGTATCATACTAGTCCATCTCCTAATTCCCTTCTTGCTGTCCTGCCTCTCTTTCCACCATTTTCAGTTATTCCAGTGTCATACTACTCCACCTCCTTCTTCCCTTCTTAATGTCCTGCCTCTCTCTCTGCCATTTGCAGTTATTCCAGTATCATACTAGTCCATCTGCTTCTTCCCTTCTTGCTGTCTGACCTCAATCTACGCCATTTGCAGTTATTCCAGTATCATACTAGTCCATCTCCTTCTTCCCTGCTTGCTGTCCTGTGACTCTCTCTGCCATTTACAGTTATTCCAGTATCATACTAGTCCATCTCCTTCTTCCCTTCTTGCTGTCCTGCCTCTCTCTCTGCCATTTTCAGTTATTCCAGTGTCATACTACTCCATCTCCTTCTTCCCTTCTTGCTGTCCTGCCTCTCTCTCCGCCATTTGCAGTTATTCCAGTGTCATACTAGTCCATCTACTTCTTCCCTTCTTGCTGTCCTGCCTCACTCTCTGCAATTTTCAGTTATTCCAACATCATACTAGTCCATCTCCGCCTTCCCTTCTTCCTGTCCTGACTCTCTCTCTTCCATTTGCAGTTATTCCAGTATCATACTAGTCAATCTCCTTCTCCCCTTCTTGCTGTTCTGCTACTCTCTCTGTCATTTGCAGTTATTCCAGTGTCATACTAGTTCATCTCCTTCTTCCCTTCTTGCTTTCCTGCTTCTCTCTCCGCCATTTTCAGTTATTCCAGTGTCATACTAGTCCATATCCATCTACCCTTCTTGCTGTAATGTCTCTATCAACGCTCTTTGCAGTTAATCCAGTATCATACTAGTCCATCTCCTTCTCCCCACCTTGCTGTCCAGCCTCTCTCTCTGCCATTTGCAGTTATTCCAGTATCATACTAGTCTATCTCCTTCTTCCCTTCTTGCTGGACTGCCTGTCTGTCTGCCACTTGCTGTTATTCCACTATCATACTAGTCCAACTCCTTCTTCCCTTCTCGCTGTCCTGCCTCTCCATCTGCCATTTTCAGTTACTCCAGTATCATACTAGACCATCTCCTTCTTCCCTTCATGCTGTCCTGCCTCTCACTCCTCCATTTGCAGTTATTCCTGTATCAAACTACTCCATCTCCTTCTTCCCTTCTTGCTGTCCTGCCTCTCTTTGCCATTTTCAGTTATTCCAGTACCATACTAGTCCATCTCCTTCTTCCCTTCTCGCTATCCTGAATCTCTCTCTGCCATTTGCAGTTATTCCAGTACCATACTAGTCCATCTCCTTCTTCCCTTCCTGTTGTTCAGCCTCCCTCTCTCTGCCATTTGCAGTTATTCCAGCATCATACTAGTCCATCTCCATCTTCCCTTTATGCTGTCCTGTCTCTCTAACCGCCAATCTTCAGTTATTCCAGTGTCATACTAGTGCGTCTTCTTCTTCCCTTCTTGCCGTCCTGCCTCTCTCTCTGCCATTTTCAGTTAATGCAGTATCATACTAGTCCATCTCCTTCTTCTCTTCTGGCGGTCCTCCCTCTCTCTCGGTCATTTGCCGTTATTCCAGTATCATACTAGTCTATCTCCTTCTTCCGTCTTGCTGTCCTTCCACTCTCTCTGCCATTTTCAGTTATTCCAGTATCATACTAGTCCATCACCTTCTTCCCTTCTTGCTGTCCTGCCTCTCTCTCTGACATTTACAGTTAATCCAGTATCAGACTAGTCCATCTCCTTCTGCCTTCCTTCTGTTCAGCCTCCCTCTCTCTGCCATTTGCAGTTATTCCAGTATCATACTAGTCCATCTCCTTCTTCCCTTTATGCTGCACTATCTCTCTCTTCGCCAATCTTCAGTTATTCCAGTGTCTTACTAGTCCATCTCCTTCCTCTCTTCTAGCTGTTCTGCCTCTCTCTCTGTCATTTGCAGTTATTCCAGTATCATACTAGTCCATCTCCTTCTTCCCTTCTTGCTGTCCTGCCTCTCTCTCTGCTATTTGCAGTTATTCCAGTATCATACTAGTCCATCTCCTTCTTCCCTTCTTGCTGTCTTGCCTCTCTCTGTCTGCCATTGGCAGTTATACCATTATCATACTAGTCCATCTCCTTCTTCCATTCTTGCTGTCCTGCATGACTCTCTGCCACTTGCTGTTATTCCACTATCATACTAATCCATCTCCTTCTTCCCTTCATGCTGTCCTGACTCTCTCTCCTCCATTTGCAGTTATTCCTGTATCAAACTACTCCATCACCTTCTTCCCTTCTTGCTGTCATGCCTCTCTCTCTCTGCCATTTACAGTTAATCCAGTATCAGACTAGTCCATCTCCTTCTCCCCTTCTTGCTATATTGCCTCTCTCTCTGCCATTTGTAGTTATTCCAGTACCATACTAGTCCATCGCCTTCTTCCCTTCCTTCTGTTCAGCCTCCCTCTCTCTGCCATTTGCAGTTATTCCAGTATCATACTAGTCCATCTCCTTCTTCCCTTTATGCTGTCCTGTCTCTCTCTTCGTCAATCTTCAGTTATTCCAGTGTCATACTAGTGCGTCTTCTTCTTCCTTTCTTGCCGTCCTGCCTCTCTCTCTGCAGTTTTTAGTTATTGCAGTATCATACTAGTCCATCTCCTTCTTCTCTTCAGGCGGTCCTGCCTCTCTCTCTGTCATTTGCAGTTATTCCAGTATCATACTAGTCCATCTCTTTCTTCCCTTCTTGCTGTCCTGCCTCTCTCTCTGCCACTTTCAGTTAATCCAGTTTCATACTAGTCCATCTCCTTCTTCCCTTCTTCCTGTCCTGCCTCTCTCTCTTCCATTTGCAGTTATTCCAGTATCATACTAGTCCTTCTCCATCTTCCCTTTATGCTGTCCTGTCTCTCTAACCGCCAATCTTCAGTTATTCCAGTGTCATACTATTGCGTCTTCTTCTTCCTTTCTTGCCGTCCTGAATCTCTCTCTGCCATTTTCAGTTATTTCAGTATCATTCTAGTCCATCTCCTTCTTCTCTTCTGGCGGTCCTGCTTCTCTCTCAGTCATTTGCAGTTATTCCAGTATCATACTAGTCTATCTCTTTCTTCCCTTCTTGCTGTCCTGCCTCTCTCTTTGCCATTTTCAGTTAATCCAGTTTCATACTAGTCCATCTCCTTCTAACCTTCTTGCCGTCGTGCCTCTCTCTCCGCCATTTGCAGTTATTCCAGTATCATACTAGTCCACCTCCTTCTTCCCTCCTTGCTGTCCAGCCTCTCTCTCTGCCATTTCCAATTATTCCAGTATCATACTAGTCCATCTCCTTCTTCCCTTCTTGCTGCCCTGCCTCTCTCTCTGCCATTTGCAGTTATTTCACTTTCATACTAGTCCACCTCCTTCTTCCCTTCCTGCTGTCTTGCCCCTCCCTCTGCCATTTGCAGTTATTCCTGTATCATACTATTCCATCTCCTTCTTCCTTTCTTGGTGTCCTGCCTCTCTCTCCGCCATTTTCAGTTATTCCAGTGTCATACTAGTCCATCTCCTTCTTCCGTCTTGCTGTCCTTCCACTCTCTCTGCCATTTGCACTTACTCCAGTATCATACTAGTCCATCACCTTCTTCCCTTCTTGCTGTCCTGTCTCTCCCTATCTGCCATTTTCAGTTAATCCAGTATCAGACTAGTCCATCTCCTTCTCCCCTTCTTGCTATATTGCCTCTCTCTCTGCCATTTGTAGTTATTCCAGTACCATACTAGTCCATCTCCTTCTTCCCTTCCTTCTGTTCAGCCTCCCTCTCTCTGCCATTTGCAGTTATTCCAGTTTCATACTAGTCGATCTCCTTCTTCCCTTCTTGCTGTCTTGCCTCTCTCTGTCTGCCATTTGCAGTTATTCCCGTATCATACTAGTCCATCTCCTTCTTCCCTTCTCTCTGTCCCGCCTCTCACTCCGCCATTTGCAGTTATTCCACTGCCATACTAGTCCATCTCCTTCTTCCCTCCTTTCTGTCTTGCCTCTCTCTCTCTCTCTGCCATTTGCAGTTGTTCCAGTATCATACTAGTCCATCTCCTTCTTCATTTCCAGCTCTTCTGCCTCTCTCTGCCATTTGCGGTTTTTCCAGTATCAAACTAGTCCATCTCCTTCTTCCCTTTATTCTGTCCTGCCTCTCTCTCCGACAAACTTCAGTTATTCCAGTTTCATACTGGTCCATCTGTTTCTTCCCTTCTTGCTGTCCTGCCTCTCTCTCTGCCATTTGCAGTTATTCCAGTATCATAATAGTCCTTCTCCTTCTTCTCTTCAGGCTGTCCTGCCTCTCTCTCTGCCATTTGCAGTTATTCCAATATCATACTAGTCCACCTCCTTCTTCCCTCGTTGCTGTCCAGCCTCTCTCTCTGCCATTTGCAGTTATTCCAGTATCATACTAGTCCATCTCCTGCTTCCCTTCTTGCTGTCACGCCTCTCTCTCCACCATTTGCAGATATTCCACTATCATACTAGTCCATCTCCTTCTTCCCTTCCTGTTGTCCTGCCTCTCTCTCTGTCATTTGTAGTTATTCCAGTATCATACTAGTCCATCTCCTTCTTCCCTTCTTGCAGTCCTGCCTCTCTCTCTCTCTCTGCCAATTGCAGTTATTTCAGTATCATACTAGCCCATCTCCTTCTTTCCTTCTTGCTGTCTTGCCTCTCTCTCTCTCTCTGCCATTTGCAGTTATTCCAGTATCATACTAGTCCATCTCCTTCTTCCCTTCCAGCTCTTCTGCCTCTCTCTGCCATTTGCAGTTATTCCAGTATCATACTAGTCCATCTCCTTCTTCCCTTTATATCTGTCCTGCCTCTCTCTTTCTGCCATTTGCAGTTTTTCCAGTATCAATCTAGTCCATCTTCTTCTCCCGTTCTTGCTGTCCTGTCTCTCTCTCTGCCATTTGCAGTTATTCTACTTTCATACTAGTCCATCTCCTTCCTCCCTTCTTGCTGTCCTGCCCCTCCCTCTGCCATTTGCAGTTATTCCAGTATCATACTAGTCCATCTCCTTCTTCCCTTCTTGCTGTCCTACCTCTCTCTCTGCCCATTTCTTCCTCCTCTCTGTCCATCTGTTGCTCTACCTCAGTCCACCTGCTTCATCCCCTCTATCGAATCAACTCCTAAAGAAACTTTTGTAATCTTGCTTCTTCTGCAGAAAACTGAAATTAAGTGTTGATTTGTTATCCTAATGGAGAAAAAATTTGTTAGCCATGTGAATTGTGTAAACGTCTTTCAGTGTGGTATTATATTCTGTAATTGTATTTTCTAGTGCGGAGTTTGGAGAGCACCCCAGCTCCTAGCGAGCATGGAAAATCACTTGAAGACAACACTCAACAAGCTAGTAGATGGCACCTTAAGCTATCGGAAAAAGACTAGGAAAGTAACTCAGAAATATTAACACAATGGGAATATTATTTTTTATTTTTTCTAGTAATGTCTGATGGACAGATATTAACTGCAACACATCTGTTTTGTGCAGGTAGGCAGATGCTTACAGGTGTGGATTATATAACTGTCACATTAAGAAGTCATAGTTGCAAAATACTGACACGAATTTTTTACAGGCGAATGGAAAAACTGATAAAAGTCCACCTCTGGGAAGATGAGTTTGGGTTCGAGGGAAATGTAGGAACACGCGAGGTAGCACTGACCCTATGTGTTAGAAGATGCATTAAAGAAATGCCAACCAACGTTTATAGTATTTGTACATTAAGAGAAAGTTTTTGATCATTTTGACTGTAATAAACTCTGAAATTCTGATGGTACCAGAGGCGAAGTACAGGGAACGATCGGTTATATATAACTTGTACAGAAGCGATACTGTAGCTGAGCGGAAAGATATGAAAGAGAAGCAGCGGCTGAGAACGGAGTGAGGCAGGGCAGTAGCCTCACCCGAAGTGGCGTTGACAGAAGACTTTAGGGGTACGATGAGCAGAAAGAAGAACTTAGCATCACAAGAAGTTCATCTTCCTGTGTCATTCAAAGCTTCTTCCAGGTCCTTTGGCGTATTTTGAGAAGACAAGATGCCAATTAATAAATGATCGTCTTCCAAGGCAAAATCGAAGGCAGGAGACCACAAGAAGGAGCAGCAAGTAGATGGTAGAATCAAGCGAAGATGATAACCTGCCTATATGACTTGACTGAAATATGAAGAGCGACCTCTGCGTAATTTAAAGAAATATTTTATAGGCAACATTGTGTTGAAAAATGTTTTCAGTGATTGAAGGTGACAGGCTTTCGTGTAGAAAGCAGTCATTAAAAACTGTGTTGAACGCGATCTTGATTATAAAATATCTTTAAACCTGCTTATTTCTTCGCATTATACTAATAAGTGCTGAAGATCGGTGTGGATGGAGAAGTTTAGTCGAAGAAATGAATGATGAAATGAGATCACGACCACCATCATCCACGAGTAAACCGACTAATGAAGATGAGCTTAACTGGCGACTGTGGAAGGTAGAGTATTCAACCACAAAAACAAAATTAAATTTGAGGGACAGCAAGATAAACATTAGGAAAGACAAGGAGCACGGGAGGGAGAAGGGCTGGAGACGCCTTGTCCTGGCTGTTGAAACAGACAGAACGGTGGTTGGGGACTTTTACGAAAGCGCTTTAGCGCACGTCATCGGCTGGTCGGTGCGTGGTGGAGACCTGACACTGACAGACACAAGGGTTGCACGAAAATATGGAAACACTGCGAGAAATGCGCACTTGAGCATAAAGGCAGACGCTAGGCAAGCCTGCTGGCGGCGGAGTTGTATTTGACCACGAACGGCACCTGTGCTGTACTCTCAATAATTTGCAAGTGTCAGTCCTGTAGTTATGAGTGCGCTATGTCGAAGCTAAGTGAATTTAATCGTCAGAAAATTGTTGGTGCTCGTATCGTAACCAAGATAGCCGAAGGGCTTACTGTTGCAAGAGACACTGTATTGACGATTTATATCGCATAGGAGAAATCGAAAAAAAAACATGATCTCCACTAAGTCACAACCCGGACGAAAGCGTAGCCTGCGTTGAACGATCGTGACAGACGGTCAGCGAAGAGAAACTTCCTGGCAGATTAAAACCGTGTGCCGGAGCGAGACTAAAACTCGGGACCTTTGCCTTTCGCGGGCAAGTTGGCTCAAATGGCTCTGAGCACCATGAGACTTAACTTCTGAGGTCATCAGTCCCCTAGAACCTAGAACTACTTAAACCTAACTAAACTAAGGACATCACAAACATCCATGCCCGAGACAGGATTCGACACTTTGACCGTAGCGGTCTCGCGGTTCTAGACTGGAGCGCCTAGAACCACTCGGCCACTCTGGCCGGCCGCGGGCAAATGCTCTATCATCTGAGCTACCCAAGCACGAAACACCCCCGTCCTTACAGCTTTAATTCCGCCAGTACCTCGTCTACTGCTTTCCAAACTCCACATAATTCTCCTGCGAACCTTGCAGAACTATCACTCCTGGAAGAAAGGAACTAATACTATTTCTGCAAGGCCGCAATAACCTCTCTTCCAGGAGTGCTAGTTCTACAAGGATCGCAGGAGAGCTTCTGTGAAGTTTGGAAAGTAGGAGACGAGGTACTGGCGGAAGTAAAGTTGTGCGGACGAGGCGTGAGTCGTGCTTGAGTAGCTCAGATGGTAGAGCACTTGCCCGCGAAATGCAAAGGTTCCGAGTTCGAGGCTCGGTCCGGCACACGGTTTTAATCCGCCATAAAGTTTCAGCGCACACTCCGCTGCACAGTGAAAATCTCATTCTGGGTCAGCGAAGAGGAGGGAAACAAAAATAAAAGGACGACAGCTGCAGAAGTCACTGGAGAACTAAATGCCGCACTCACGACTCCTGTAAGCGCCAAAAGAACACGAAGGGAGCTGCGTAAGCTGCGAACTGCAAGGCGAGTTGGAATCCCAAATCCACACATCAACTGCCCATAACAGGAAAGCATGTCGCCGAAGTCATAAAACCACGACGAAGGAGCGATCAAACAAAGTCATTTGTTTCACACTATTTCCAACTTCTGGCCAAGTCTACGCTCGGTGTACGCCGTCCCAGATCTATGATGCAGGCTGCTCTTCGCCAAGAGTGAAGTATGGCGGGCGGCGGCGAGGGGGAAGGGTGTTCGGTGATTACTGGGGCAGTCTTGTCGTGGCATTCCTTGGATCCCACGGTGACTTTCCAAGGTCGCATTCCTGTCAAGCATTATGTGACCATTATGGCCGATAGGTGCATCCCAACGCACAGTACTTGATCCCCACTGGTGGTGACGTTCTCTCACCTCGCACCGGTTTTGTGAGCACCAAGAGAATTTCCCGCATCTTTCCTGGCCACCACAGTCATCAGATCTCAGCATTACTGAGCCCATATGGCCTGCTTGGAAGACAAAGGTGTATGATCACTGTCCACCATGATCACCATCTGAACTTTCCACTGCTCCGCAAGGCCTGTCGGAGTGGCCGTGCGGTTCTAGGCGCTTCAGACTGGAACCGCGTGACCGCTACAGTCCGGGTTCGAATCCTGCCTCGGGCATGGATGTGTGTGATGTCCTTAGGTTAGTTAGGTTTAATTAGTTTTAAGTTCTAGGTGACTGATGACCTCAGAAGTTAAGTCGCATAGTGCTCAGAGCCATTTGAACCATTTTGAACTACTCCGCAGGAAGAATGGTATCAGCTTTCCGTAAAAACCATCAAGACTTCCAATGACACAACATCTGGAAGAATATCAACGATTGCTGTTGCCTAACAACTTAAGGGTAAAGCGGTACTATTTCGTCAACAGAAAATTCCCAACGAACTGAAAACTATACGAAGTCTGTTCAAAAAATTCCGGAACTTCAGCCACAAAATTTTTCCACGTTTACCTTTTACTTATTGTGCGTCTTTTCCTTCGAAATACCCTCCTCTACGATTGATACACCTCTCCCAACGCCGTTTCTTGATCCAGAAGCAGTCTCAATACGCCTCTTGTTGGATCGCGCAAAGTGACGTCTGCGAATTTTCTTCTATCTCATCTATCGTCCCAGATATTCGTCCCTTCAACGAAGTCTTCAACTCTGGAAATAAAAAAAAGTCCGCAGGGGCCAGGTCTGGAGAGCATGGAGGATGAGGCAGGACGGTGATTTCGTGTATTCTGCAAGTGTCGCGCGTGACTCATGAGCCGTGAGACGAACTTGACGTGAGCAGCATGTCATGAGATCCTGACGCTGCATCTTGGGAGATTCAGCGTCAGGATCTCATGACATGATCGAACTGGAATGTAACATTCTTCTGCAATCTCTCGGACAGTCAGTCTTCGATTGGCACAATTTCGTTGACGCTCCTCACACGACCGTCGGCGGTAGATGTCGAAGGGCGTGCTGAATAAGGGTAATTTTTAACTTTCGTCCTGCCATTTTTAAACCGCGTGAACCATCCATAACACCGAGTACTGCTTAATCAAATGGTTCAGAGCACTATGGGACTTAACTCCTAAGGTCATCAGTCCCCTACAACTTAGAACTACTCAAACCTAACTAACCTAAGGACATCACACACATCCATGCCCGAGGCAGGATTCGAACCTGCGATCGTAGCGGTCACGCGGTTCCAGATTGTAGCGTATAGAACCGCTCGGCCACCCCGGCCGCCACTGCTTAGTCACTCATCGTCTTAGGATTGTTGCATCATTTAGTGTGTGTCTGTAAAAATTTTCTTGAGTTCAAGTATAATGCAGATGCGTTGCTCCTCTAACACTGCCAGCTCAACATTCGCAAACTGTGCGACACAACGTTCTACTCAATACAACACTGAACAACAAGTAACAGATATACAACAATGAAACTTCCGGCAGTTACACATTTAACACAGGCTTGTGAAGAGATGCCAACCGCATTTCATTCTAACACACCGCTGGCGCGAAATTACGAATGTTCTGAAACTTTTAGAAAGATCTCGTATTTCGTTCATATGGCACATTCTCCGCTGTGTACCGCCTGGAACTAGATGACACCGAACAAAACCTATTTGTTTGTGGAAATGCAAACAACGTAGGTCTATGACTTGGCCATCTGAATTAAATTAGGAGGTATCCAAAGAACACGGACCAGCAGGAAAATACAGAGGGACTAACCACATCCAGACGAAGAAACTTTCCCGAAAAGGAACAAAATGTTATCAATTACGTAATGGAACATACGATATTTTACATATTCTCAAAAACGGAGAAGAGTGAACAAGATTTCTGGTTGCACATGACTACTGATATGCAGCACCACGAACTACAATAAATGATATATTATTACAAGAAATATGGATTCTTCCTTAACATAACTCTTGCGGATTCTACGCAAATGTCACCTAAGAATTTACTCAACTGGAAATTTCTCACAGATCTCCGCTCGAAGACATAAAGATGAATATATTGTAACGTAAATAACTATTTATAAAATTCGTTTCGTTTTCTGATACGATTTCCTTTGTGATGTGATTTTATTAACTTTAACATTAAACTTTCATACAGTGTACCTGGTGCGTCACACGAGGCAGCATCATAGGGTAGAGTCAGCGCTTATGTTTTAACAGGTTTCACAGGGATGTTTATGGCGTTACATCTCACATCGTCTAAGTAAACTTGTAGGAGACCTATTGACCATACTAACACAAAAATCTGGGCAAGGAGGCTGACCACTGCATCATCCTCTCCTGATAGCTTTAAGTATGTCAGCTGAGGTACGGAGACGGGACAGTACAACACTCCCTCAAACATAACTATTAGCTGTTCAAAAGTGCATGTGGTACTACTTCTTCGCGTAGCTCCTCAGTTGTCAGTTATTCACACTGGAATGAGTGGACAGTGTTCTGGATGATGATGATGATGTTTGGTTTGTGAGGCACACAACGGCACGGTTATCAGCGCCCGTACAAATTTCCAACCTTTGCTCAGTCCAAACTCGTCACTTTCGCGAATGATGATGAAATGATGCTGACAACACCAACACCCAGTCATCTCGAGGTAGGTGAAAATCCCTCACCCCACAGTTCTGAAAATGCCACCGAGGAAATAAACGCCCAGTCATCTCGAGGCAGGTGAAAATCCCTCATCCCACAGTTCTGGAAATGCCACCGAGGAAATAGGATTCAAACATATATCACTCTCAATGCTGTCATACTGACCACTTTTGTGGAGGCAAACGCAGGCCACATTCTGCACTCCTGCACTCTGCACTTCTGCTTCATTCTGCATTGTAAATGAGTATAGAATCTGCTGGTGACAGTAGTATCATCGGCGAGGAATGATTCCAAAATGGTAATCACTGATTGATACATAGCCACACATTGAATTGGCGCCATTTTTTGATGTACTATATTGTTTTTGACAGTAGTGGTTTGGAAGTCGTTGGTACTGCCATGCTGTAGTTAGCAAACTGTTTTCGTTAAGACAGGTATGTCACGCTCGCTAAAGTTTCATCTATATAGTTAGGTTACATGTAAAAACCACGATTACCTGACAAATATGGTCACAGTAATTTAATTGTTCCTGTGCTGCCATAAGTAATCCTGTTCTTGTGACATAGTGACACGTGGCACTGCTGCACGTGTACTGCTCCTAGCGCTGCAATGCAGTGCTCTATCTAATGCAGGGACCATCTGCTGTAAGGGGTTGCAGTAACTGAAGTGCACTTCTGCTGCCACTCGCAGCCCACATACTGTGCCAGATGGTACTTTAGTGCTGTGTGTGTGTCCTACTACTTCTGGTAACATAGGCTGCAGCGGCTCAGTTAACTACCTTAGGCCATACATAAGTCTACGACACTTCTGCTCTCACAAGTGTGAAATGTCAGTGGACGCCCCAGGATAAAGGAACTACTAAACGGGGATGGAAAGGTGCAGGCCATTTATCACAAGTCGTTTGTTACTTCACAATAGTCCAATAATATTTTATAGCATAGATAAATCTTATAATTCAGCTGCCTGCAAAAAACACATTTCGTCTGAATTCTCTTATTACACCTTATCACCATAAACATTTTTCAAACATACATTAAAAATGGAAACTCTTCAATTCGTATTTACAGATAAACAACACACAAATAGGTTCAAAATAAATAAATAGAAAAATGAATTTTGTCTACCAGTTGCCAAGATTGAAAACATATATCATCAACCAGAGATTTTTTCTGAATTCTCTTACTGCACCTTATCACTATAAATATAGATTCTTCAAGCATACATTAAAAATACGACTCTTCAATTCAGATTTACATGTAAACAGCACACAAATAGGTTCAATATAAATAAATTTTTTGTATCACTGGCCAAAGTGAATGACGTAATTCTGAAAACGCACTTGCTCAATCAGGGAAGGATCTTGGGAATGCTCAAGTCACTGACGTGAAAAATAATAAAATACCATTTAACAATTGAGCACTACATCAAAATTAAACTATTACGTACAAAAACCGCAGAAGGGGCAGGTACGACAGTCATGGTCTCAGTAAGGTTGTTTAGAATAACAACACTCAAAGAAATACTATCGTAATCACATTTGGAACAATAAATATTAATTTTCATGGGAAGACAAAATCTCACCAGAGTTATAAGACACAATTACCCAAAAGAGCCAATATTCACTGGCCACAAGCGTCTGATTACCACCGCCGTAAGAACCTTTATAGTCGTTCCATCACTCAGGGAAGGAACAACTTCCAGTACAAATCAGTTTCGACCTCAGTGTCAGTAACACACGACACGGCCTGGAAGAGGTGACAGTTAATTTCAGGCACAGCTGACAAATAAGCAGACATTGAAGAATTTGTATTTAAACTAAGTTATAAGACATACAAATGTGGCGCTCAGTTTCAAACAGAGGCACCAAACGATAAATTCAATTCTTCAAACAGAGTGATGGACAACGATAGGCAATCCAGCTTAGCGGGAGCATATTGAACACGGCAGCACATGCGGCAGCACATGCGGCAGTCAAGTAACGAGTACCTTACTCCTAAGGACAGAGCAGATGGTATAAAAAATGAACACCACTCCAACACCCATACCAGCGACTACACCTCCTTAATGCAGGGTAAGTTGGTTGCATCGACATTAGGCCCAAGTATTGCCGGCCAACACAACTCTAGCGACGACCGGACGCTTAAACAACCGTGCGCCCCATAAGCTCCGTTAACAGCCCACCATACGTCACACGTGGCTGCTATCTCTCTGACGCCCTGACTGCGACCGAATGACCACCCAAGGAACTGTAACCAAGACTCAACTAACAGGCCGCCGAAGCGCCACCTGGCGACTGACTACACAGAGATGGATGGCTCCAGTAAGGCAAAGACGTAAAACAGCTTCACAGCTCCGGCATATATGCCATACAGGTCATAGGACAGTGCTGCTGAAATGATTCAGTGTACTGTGTGACTACCTCCAGTTTCAGTTACTACATAGAACTGTCGCGCTGCTTACTCAACATGTTGGACACCTGCCTCAGGCTGCTGCAACTGAATAACACCTGTGTTGCTCATGCCGTACTGCTCAGAGTACCATACACTGTGCTGACACTGCGCATATCGGATCATCCCGCTGTAACTAAAATCTCCTATACAGTGTGCATAGCTGGACTGCACTGCTGCACATGTCACACTCCACATACTAGCTCCATGTGCTGTGCAGCTGCCTGTAATGCTGTCACAGGCGGAGTAGCACCAGGCATCATGTCACGTGCTGCAGAAATCGAAGTGTTAGGTCTACCATATGCTTTGTTGACACCATACTGCCTGATGTGCTACTCTGCTACTTGAGACTGATGTATCTGAACGTCACCCCTGTTACTGCAGTTGCGGTGGGGCGGGGTTTTGTCGTCGTCTCTCGTTCGTCCTGTGTCACCTTAATTGTCCACCTACCTCAGTACGGCTTCACTCTGCAGTAGTGGCAGTAGGCCGTGTAAAGCAGCGTTGATGAAACCACGACCTAACACCTACTACACAGTGGATGCGTAATTTAAGTTGCAGATCTGTTCCAATAAGTTCATTTTTAACCAATTTCGGGTGGTGGGGAAAATGCAGTTTACCTGTAGTAAGCCTTCGGAACTTCTAGTAAATTGGTTTTTATTCTTACAGAAGCTATCAAGTCCAAATCTACTTTTATAACTGCTCTTTCATTTCAAGTACGAAGCTTGGCGAGCGACTCTGTCTATGGTCGCAGGTTCGAATCCTGCCTCGGGCATGGATGTGTGTGATATCATTAGGCTAGTTAGGTTTAAGTAGTTCTAAGTTGTAGGGGACTGATGACCTCGGAAGTTGAGGCCCATAGTGCTCAGAGACATTTGAACCATTTTTGAATCTCTCTATGCCACCCCATTCTCTGCATACCTAACTTTCTGCGCGCAGGAACAGCTTAGTTCTAATTGGCCAATAGTCTTAATGACCAATCAGAATGATCCTTTTGGAGCACTCTCGCGGCAAATCTTACCTGAGCCAATCGCTAATCAGAAAAATCATTTACTTCATTGCAGTGCCGATTCCTAATATAATGTTTAATAAAATAGACCGAAATACAAAATTATCTTTAAATTAATTTTAAAACTTATTACACTTCGGACTTCTATTCTGCCTGCTTTCTTACAAAAGCAAGCACTCATCGACGTAAGTCATCACCTTCGTGGTTAAAACACCATTTTCCCACGGTTAAATATCATAAGCTTTTCGTAAAATAGTATTGAGTTTTTTTCGTATGTTCCACAGACACTCTCTCATTCATTCCCATGTATATACACAACAAAGTAATAAGCAGATAATAATTTTGAATGATTTTTACACTACGAAATTGCAGCATAATTAAAGTTTTGAAAAGATAAATTCCAGTTAAGTGATTTTGTAAATTGAGAAATCGGATTATGACTTTACATGATAATAAAAAACAAACTGCTGTTGTTCCTAACTGAGTTTTGAAACATAAGTGTCGGGTTTTTGGACATTTAAGTAATTTATTAAATCTCCAGAAATGTTGTTGTTGTGGTCTTCAGTGCTGAGGCTGGTTTGATGCAGCTCTCCATGCTACTCTATCCTGTACAAGCTTAGAGTATTCATCTCTTGGTCTAATATGATTTTTACCCTCCACGCTGCCCTCCA
Source organism: Schistocerca gregaria (assembly GCF_023897955.1). Taxonomy (NCBI): domain Eukaryota; kingdom Metazoa; phylum Arthropoda; class Insecta; order Orthoptera; family Acrididae; genus Schistocerca; species Schistocerca gregaria. The sequence continues at coordinate 47,863,895 of NC_064925.1, forward strand.
GTTCTAAATTGGTTATCCCTAGATGCCTCAGAACATGTCCCACCAACCGATCGCTTCTTCTAGTCAAGTTGTGCCACAAACTCCTCTTCTCCCCAATTCTATTCAATACCATCTCATTAGTTATGTGATTTTTCCCATCTAATCTTCAGCATTCTTCTGTAGCACCACATTTCGAAAGCTTCTATTCTCTTCTTATCCAAACTATTTATCGTCCACGTTTCAATTCCATACATGGCTATACTCCATACAAATACTTTCAGAAACGACTTCCTGCCACTTCAATCAATACTCGATGTTAATAATCTCTGTTCTTCAGAAACGCTTTCCTTGCCATTGGCAGTCTACATTTTATATCCTCTCTAATTCGACCATCATCATTCTTTTGGCTCCCCAAACAGCAAAATTGATCTATTACTTTTAGTGTCTCGTTTCGTAAAGTAATTCCCTCAGCATCACCCTATTTAATTCGACTACATTCCAATATCCTCGTTATTGTTTTTGATGATGTTCATCTTTCAAGACATTGTCCATTGCGTTCAACTGCTCTTCGAAGTCCGTTGCTGCCTCTGACAGTACTATAAGAGATAAAAATCTGAAATTTTAACAGACTCTTTTACTTAATAACAAAAGATGGTATACCAAGTTTGAGCAAAATCGGATGATAATTACTATAGTTTATTTATATTCGTAGAGGGTATGAATTTACGTTCCTATTGGATGTCACTGGAGACCGCTGTCATGGCCGACAGCGTCAGCTGCGGTGTCAGTCATAGCGGAAAGGAAATCCTTGCAGCCACTGTGATACACGGCTGCGTGCTATATTGTACTGAGCCGGCCATGGTGGCCGAGCGGTTCTAGGCGGTACAGTCTGGAACCGCGCGACCGCTACGGTCGCAAGTTCGAATCCTGCCTCGTGCATGGATGTGTGTGATGTCCATAGGTTAGTTAGGTTTAAGTAGTTCTAAGTTCTAGGGGACTGATGACCTCAGATGTTAAGTCCCATAGTGCTCAGACCCATTTGAACCATTTATACCGTAGTGAGTGTTATCCCGTAATAACTTGCTACGTTACATATTGGAGCCAGCATCTTGCCAGTCTTCGGTGCTGTGTGTGTCCTATTATTCATGATAGCGCACGCTGAATAATTCTAAACTGGGTGAATGTACTACATAGCTGATTCAGATTGAAGTAATAAATAGCATCCCTGCTGCCAATGGTGAAGTAGCGGCCCAGGCACAGTGCCACATCCTGTTTGCACTGCTCCATGCTGTGATGAGGTTGCACTGGCTCAATGTGCAGTAAGACCTGTCCCAAACCACTGTAACTAAGCACAACACCTGCTGTGTTATGAGAGGTGGAGAAGTGGCCGACGTGCTGTGACATATGGCGCTGCTGCATATGCGGTACTGCTCGCGCTACCACATGCTGTGACGATGCTGCCCTGTCTGTTCAGACTGAACACCGTTTCTTCTGTGTCGGCACAGGTGGGGCGGCGGCCGAGGCGCAGTGCCACGCGGCGCTGGTGCGCATGTCTCACTGCTGGCGCTGCCGCGGGCTCCATAGGCGCGTCCGCCCCTGCGCCGGGCTCTGCCTGAACGTGCTGCGCGGCTGCCTGACGCAGCGCGCCGCCGAGCTGGACCTGCCGTGGAACGGCTACGTCGAGGCGGCCGAGAGGCTGCTCGCCGCCGTCCAGGGCCGCGCCGCCCTCGACGACGTGCTGTGCGCGCTCGACGCACGCATCGCTGAGGCGGCCGCGGCCGCCGTCGAGCGGAGCGCCACTCTGCAGCCACAGGTGCGCTGTCATTTGTCCTTTTCATATTGCTGTTGCATTAATCACGTACAAGCAGTGCCTAACACTTACAATGATTGTATATTGTGGTATGCGTACTGTAAGAGCTGCGGTACACACACCATCAGAGTATCAGACTTGCGCTCTAATGAAGTAGCCGAGTGTCAACAATATGTCTCGTGGTCTTACCGTGGCGTGTTTATCTTCTACCGTTAGGTCAGACGATAAAAATGCCACTTGGACGCTTAGAGTAGCACATTGACAGTGACCAACTTTAAACAGAACTTGATTAATTTTCACACATATTTATTAAAATAACAACAAACATAGACATTACATAACTTGATCCTGGATGCTGTTTACAATTGACAATATGAAGTTCCTTTGGGCTTGGTAAGTTAATCTTATTCTCACATAAATCTGATACTTGACAAAGTGTCTACACATTTCTCTTCATGGCTATGTACAGGAATATGATAATCTTATTAGGCGCAGACTGAAACTTGACTACAGACTGGTACAGACTGATGTAGACTGGTGCGGACCAATGCAGACTGACTAATCGGAGGTCTGTAAACTCGTTATAATACCTCGCGCGTTCAGATATCACGGCGCGAGTGTGATCCGCGAGCAGTAAAACTTCTACGTTATCAGCAATCTCATTGGCTGCGTTACGTATTAATACGCGGATCGGCGGAAGCAGAATTTGGTCCGTCTCTAAGTGCGTCCGTCTCTAGTGCGGAGACGGACGAGCGCTGCTCCTGCGCTGTTGTGTTTAATGGGGCGCGCTCTAGTGGGAAAGTTGTGTACGAGCTGGCTATGCGGAACTATGTACACAACACATATGCAATATAATAAAGCAAGGAACTCTCAAGGATGATCAGAGTAGTTTCCTTTTTCAGAAGAACTGATGATACAACTTATGTGGCGCGCTGGGTAGCCGAGCGGTTGCAGGCGCTTTGCCACTGTTCGCGCAGCTCCGACCCCCCCCCACCGCGGAGGTTCGAGTCCTCGAACGGGAATGAGTGTGTGTGTGTGTGTGTGTGTGTGTGTGTGTGTGTGTGTGTGTGTGTGTTGTCAGCGAAAGTTAGTTTTAAGTTGGATTAAGTATTGTGTAAGCCTAGGGATCGATGACCTCAGCAGTTTCGTCCCATAGGAACATACCACAAATTTCCAAATTTTATCAGTTAGGTCGACAAAAGACCACGATTAATGTATTCTCTTAAGCCTATTTCCGCCAACTCTTGTCTGCACGCTGTAAAATAAGATAACAGTCAACAGAAACCGGCGAGGATCAAGAGGTTAGTCGTGAAAATACTGTTCACAGAAATGGACTCGTCATATTGACAGGAATGTGAGGTGATGTCTCGCAGGAGACATTAAAAATGGCCCAAGCCCCGCGGATTTTCATACTATGTTTTCTTCTGGGAATTTCTGACAGTCAACTCAGTCTCAGAGTCTATTCAGGGAAGTTTACACAATGATTCGATGCTTGTAGTCCTTTCACCGAGCATGATATAGGTATGTTATAAATGTAGTGTTGACACGCCCTGCTAAACCCGCAGCACAGGATAAGTAGTAGGAATAGTGAAAGGGGGCCAGAATGAGCGGCTGTCACTTACACTCAACACATAACACTTTCTTTAGTTGTCCAAAGATTACAGGGCAACTTCTAAGCTTGACTATCGACAGAAAACGTCTTTAATTCACAAACGGCTGGAAGACCATGAGTTAAATACAACTGCTATAAATATTTCTTTTGAGACAGAAGGCTCTATGCTTTAACCTTAAATAGTATTTAATGCCAAGGTATGTAAGGCTCTGAGCACTATGGGACTCAACTGCTGTGGTCATCAGTCCCCTAGAACTTAGAACTACTTAAACCTAACTAACCTAAGGACATCACACACATCTATGCCCGAGGCAGGAGTCGAACCTGCGACCGTAGCGGTCGCGCGGTTCCAGACTGAATCGCCCAGGTACGACTCCTGCTTCGGGCATAGATGTGTATGATGTCCTGAGGTTAGTTAGGTTGACGTAGTTCTAAGTTCTAGGGGACTGATGACCTCAGATGTTAATTACCACGCTTTCCACGCCCGGGTTCCCGGGTTCGATTCCCGGCGGGGTGAGGGATTTTCTCTGCCTCGTGTTGACTGGGTGTTGTGTGATGTCCTTAGGTTAGTTAGGTTTAAGTAGTTCTACGTTCTAGGGGACTGATGACAATAGATGTTAAGTCCCATAGTGCTCAGAGCCATTTGAACCATTTGTTAATTCCCTTAGTGTTCAGAGCCATTTGAAGCATTTTTTTTAATTTCATCTCTCAAAGCTACCCATTCTTCCTCTACTGTATTTCTTTCCCCCATTCTTGTCAATCGTTCCCTAATGGTCGCCCTGAAACTCTCTACAACCTCTGGTTCTGTCAGTTTATCCAGGTCCCATTTCCTCAAATTCCCACATTTTTGCTGTTTCCCCAGTTTTAATCTACAGTTCATAACTAATAGATTGTGGTCAGAGTCCACATCTGCCCCTGGAAATTTCTTAGACATTTAGGAACCAGCTTTTAAATTGTGTCTTGCCATTATGTAATCTGTCTGAAATCTTCCTGTATCTCCAGGTTTCTTCCATGTATACAGCCTTCTTTCATGATTCTTGAACCAAGCGTTAGCTATAATTAAGTTATGCAAAATTCTACCAGACGGCTTCCTCTTTCATTACTTACCCCCATTCCATATTCACCTACTACGTTTCCTTCTATTGCTTTTCCTACGATCGAATTCCAGTCACCCATGACTATTAAATTTTCATCTCCATTCACTATGTGAATAATTTCTTTATGCCATCATACATCTCTTCGTCATCTGCAGAGCTAGTTGTCATACAAACTTGTACTACTGTGGTGGGCGTGGGCTTTGTATCTATCTTGGTCACAATAATGCGTTCACTCTGCTGTTTGTAGTAGCTTACCCACATTCCTATTTTTTTATTCATCATTAAACCTACTCCTTTCATTACCCCTATTTGATTTTGTATTTATAATCCTGTAGTCACCTGGCCAGAAGTCTTGTTCCTCATGCCACAAAACATCACCTATTCCCATTATATTTAACGTTAATCTATTTCCCTTTTTAAGTTTTCTAACCTACCTGCTCCGACACGTAGAACGCCAGTTTTCTATCTCCTGATAACAATGTCCTGCTGAGTTGTTGCCGCTCGAATGGGGGACTTTTTTACCTCCGGAATATTTTACCCAAGAGGACGCCATCTTCATTTAACCATAAAGTAAAGCTGCATATCCTCGGGAAAAATTACGGCTGTAGTTTCCCCTGGCTTTCAGCCGTTCGCAGTACCACAACAGCAAAGCCGTTTGGTTGGTGTTACAGGGCCAGATCAGTCAATCATAGTGACTGTTGCCCCTGCAACTACTGAAAAGGCTGCTGCCCCTCTTCAGGAACCACACGTTTGTCTGGCCTCTCAACAGATACCCCTCCGTTACACCTACGTTAGGGCTATCTGTATCGCTGAGGCACGCAAACCTCCCCACCAATGGCAAGGTCCATTGTTAATGGGGGGGGGGGGGGGTAATACTTGATAACTAAGACCCTCAAAACTTAAGGTGGCTGAAGGCTGATGCTTTAAAACAATACAATAAATTTTCAACAAGGAGAAGGTCCAATTTAGAAAAACTTACGTTCAAAATGGCTGAAGTCCTTTGATTTTAAAAACACAATTACAAACATACAAATTCCAACCATGGGCTGTGAGTCATCACAAAAAAAGGTGAACGCCAACTAGAAAGGCAGATAGGCAACAGCGCTCAGATGTTTCCAGGGGGCTCGGTCTACCCTTGAAATCTTAACGTTCGCTTAGGTGAGACAAGAAGTCGGCCCCAACTATACTCGATCCGCCGGCAACACAACCAAGAGACAGTCAGGGACCCACCACTGACAAGACGACTTCTTAACCACCGACCAGTAAACGAGAATTCCAAATCCAAAACGTTACAGAGATAGCCCCCCACAACCGAAAATACATTAAGCTGTCAAAAACTACACACCATGTTGGACAGCGACAATACATAAGGAAAGAACACTTCCTGAATTTACGTCAGCGACCAGGGCAGGTAACCGGAGCACTAACGGCCACAAGGCGTAAAATTCCGCTGGTGCAGTTGAATTTCAAACCGACAAATGTAGTTAATTCCACCAGATGGAGGTTAAATTTTCACCGACTCGAACACTTGCTGTTGCTCCTAGGAACACCGCCAACAACAAACCACCAACCAAGGAAGGGTACAACGTGAACAGACGTACCTTCGGCAATTAAATCACCACTCAACTTTAATGTCCTGGGTCGGTGAGCCACGAACCGCGTAGCACTCGGAACTGCCCCCATCTGCTCCAACACTGCATAGACACAGCCAGCGGGCCCAGCCGACTGCGCTGCGCGGAGACTTGTTTGCTGACCCGCTCCAACAGACCAAATGGATGCAAACCGCCAAGCCTGAACTATAAACACCAGATTGAAGATGGTATACGGTGCAAATATCGATACACACCACTGCTGCCACACGTAGAAAGAGAAAGAACAGGAGCATAACCACAATGACCGCAGGAAACCAAACGCAGAGTAACGTCCAAGTTTTAAAGCAAAGCATAAGCTGGGGCCAGCACGGCTCAAGTGTCTTTGTAGCCATGAAATAGAATTTAATCTTTAGAATGAGTGACTCAGATATGAGCTGGACAATCGGGAGTTCGGGAAAACGGGAAACACCGGGCCCACAAATCAACAGGTTATTATTTCATGCAAATAACAATTTAATTATAATTTAAAATGTAACTTAATATCAAAGAAATAAATACTGCAATTTAAATCTTAAGGCCACTTTTTAAAAGAAATGTAACGTACTTTTAGTAATAATAAAAATAATAATAGCTGAGGTGAAATTTGCAATTTAAATCTTAAGGCCACAGTTTCGAGAAATATGACTACAAGGTCATTCTTTTCAGATTGCTGCAATCAAACGAAGCACCACTTAACTCTTTGCCATCCGCACGTCTCATACAAATTTATTCGCATGGCCCCGGCAGCGCTAATTCGGATTACTTGGCTTGTCGGCGGCCGCTTCTCACCTTTCCGTTGATGACAAGCTTGGAACACACTGACTTTTGCGCGCTTTAATTTTCCTGGAAATCCTCTATTTTGCCGTATAGTTCCACAAACACGAATTTTCTTTTCAAGTAACTTCTCTGCAACTTGAGGTGATGCCACATTTCATCAGAAGATGTCAATAGTTCCATCACTGTTTTTGCTAAACGCTGTCTAGCGCTGGAATATTTCTTAAATGAGCAAATGTATCCCGTACTCGATTCAGACAGCATCCAAATGAGTATGCCGTATTTCGTAGTTTTCGATGGACTGTAGACTTTAAAATTTAACCGTCCACGCCACGGTATCATTCCTTCATTGAATGAGATGTTTTACTTAGTTTCAACTTTTTCGAAAAATAATCAATTACGAATTGCACCTTGAAAACCGGTCGGCATTATCCGGTTTAGTGTTATTGGAAAAATGTAAAAAGCATAATATTTGTCTGAATCGGTTGCAGGACATAGTTTTGCGAAATATCGATGTGTCTGTGAACCGATTCGTTGACCAATAATAATCGATCATTGTTTTTTTTTTTTTTTTACAATTCCCGTAAGGACAGCAAGTCCCAACCATTTTCTGTGTACGGGTCCCGTAACGTCGACAAATTTGGCATTTTTTAATCCAATTTCCTTCCATTGCAATTTTGACTGTAGTACTTGTTGGTTTCGTTGCTGATATATTCAAATAGATCGTTGCCAAAATGCAATTCTACGATATGCTCGACGCTCTGTCTCTGGGAAACATGTTTGTACCCAGAGATCCTTCAAATTTATTATTGGTCCTCAGTAAATCAGTCTGACCACACTGCACTGTCTTCTTCGTAGCGTTCGCCAAATTCTTCTTGCAAGTATTTCACCATCTTCCGATGATTCTGCTTTGCCTTTTTTTTTATCCAATGTCTTCTTCCTAATCGGCCAAAGTCGTCCGGAACATCAGACAAGACGTCCGCTCACACATCGTAAATCATCGTATCGTCTCTTTCGTCTGCCATAATGAAAGGGCACAAGTACTTATACAAATAAAACACTTGTTGATGTGTGTAACTTATTGTTACCTAAACAATACATCAACAGAATGCTAAAGATACTAAAGTGCTGTCGCCGGTCACTGCGCGATACTGCTCTCGCGACACCACTGTAGTGTTGCCGGCACTGACCAATAGTATGCAGTCGACACCGCTGTGGTGTCGCAGGCTGTTGACCGCTATTTCGCGCACGACACCACTGTGGTCTCGCAGTCTCGTGAAGGCGGAAAGCCTCGTTCGCGGGGTGGAATCTGAGCTAACTATTTGTAGTATCGTTCCCAGAACCGATCGCAGTCCTCTGGTTTGGAGCCGAGTGAAAGGCTTAAACCAGAGGCTCAGACGATTCTGCGGAGATGTGGGTTCCAAATTTCTCGAACTCCGCTTTCGGGTGGAGATATGTAGGGTCCCCCTGAAGAGGGAAAGCGGCTACAACTGTAGCGGAGTATGTGTGGAGTGCACAGTGCGTTTCTTAGGTTAGAGAATCCCCTTCCTAGGCCTGACAAGACGCCTCCTGAGACGCGACAAGGTAGCAGTAGGCAAAACGCAACACGGAATGACAATATTAATGTGGTAATAGTAAACTGCAGGAGCGTCTATAGAAAGGTCCCAGAACTGCTCTCATTAATAAACGGTCACAATGCCCACATAGTAATAAGGACGGAAAGTTGGCAGAAACCAGATGTAAACTGTAATGAAATTCTAAACTCAGATTGGAATGTATACCACAGAGGCAGGCTGGACAGTGAAGGGGGAGACGTGTTTATAGCGATAAGAAGTGCAATAGGAAATCGAAGGAAATTGACGGAGATCAGAAATGTGAAATAATTTGGATGAAGGTGACGGTTAAATCAGGCTCAAACACGGTTATTGGATGTCTCTATAGGTCCCCCGGCTCAGCAGCTGTTGTGGCTGAGCACCTGAAGGAAAAATTTGAAAATCTTTCGAGTAGTTTTCCCGACCATATTATAGTTTTGGGTTGAGATATGAATTTACCAGATATAGACTGGCAGACTCAAACGTTTATAACGGGTGGCAGGAACAAAGAATCCAGTGAAATTTTTTTAAGTGCATTTTCTGAAAACTACCTTGAGCAGTTAAACAGAGAAACGACTCGTGGCGATAAGATATTAGACCTTCCGGTGACAAACAGACCCGAACTATTTGAAACAGTTATCGCAGGACAGGGAACCAGCGATCATAAAACGGTTACAGGTTACAGCATCGGTGATTTCAGCAGTAAATAGAAATATTAAAGAAAAGGTACGAAGATTTTTCTGTTTAGCAGAAGTGACAAAAAGCAGATTTCAGAGTACTTGACGGCTCAACACAGAAGTTTTGTGTCAAGTACAGATAGTGCTGAGGATCATTGGACAAAGTTCAAAAGCATCGTACAATAAGCATTAGATGAGTATGTGCCAATCGAGATTGTAAGAGATGGAAAAGAGCCACCATGGCACAACAATCGAGTTAGAAAACTGCTACGGAAGCAAGGGGAAATTCACAGCAAACATAAACATAGCCAAAGCATTGCAGACAAGCAAAAATTACGCGAAGAGAAATGTACTGTGAGGAGGGCTATGCGAGAGGCGTTCAACGAATTCGAAAGTGAAGTTCTGTGTACTGACTTGGCAGAAAAGCCTAAGAAAAATTTGGTCTCCTGTCAAAGCGGTAGCTGGATCAAAACAAAATGTCCTGACACTGTGACCAAAATGGTACTGAAACAGAGGATAACAGACTAAAGACCGAAATACTAAAAGTCTTTTTCCGTCTGGAACCGAGCGAGAGCTACGGTCGCAGGTTCGAATCCTACCTCTGGCATGGATGTGTGTGATGTCCTTAGGTTAGTTAGGTTTAATTACTTATACGTTCTAGGTGACTGATGACCTCAGAAGTTAAGTCGCTTAGTGATCAGAGCCATTTGAACCATTTTTTTCTCTTTTTCCAAAGCTGTTTCACAGACGAAGACTGGAGCGATTTTGTCATCTGTGGGAGAATCTAGAGAAGGAACTACAGTGCAAAGACAAAAGGCCGCTGGACCTGATGGGATACCAGTTCGATTTTACACAGAGTACGGGAAGGAACGTGCCCCCTTCTTGCAGCGGTGTACCGTAGGTATCTAGAAGAGCGTAGCGTTTCAAACGATTGGAAAAGGGTACAGAAGGTCATACCCGTTTTAAAGAAAGGACGTCGAACAGATGTGCAGAAGTATAGACCTATATCTCTAACGTAGATCAGTTGTAGAATTTTGGAACACGTTTATGTTCGAGTATAATGACTTTTATGGAGACTAGAAACCTACTCTGTAGGAAACAGCATGGGTTTCGGAAAAGGCGATCGTGTGAAACCCAGCTCGCGCTATTCGTCCACGAAACTCAAGGGGCCATAGACACGGGTACCCAGGTAGATGTCGTGTTTCTTGACTTCCGCAAGGCCTTTGATACAGTTCCAAACAGTCGTTTAATAAACAAAGTAAGAGCATATGGACTATCAGACCAATTGTGTGATTGGATTGAAGAGTTCCTAGAAAACAGAAAGCAGCATGTCATTCTCAATGGAGAGAAGTCTTCCGAAGTAAGACTGATTTCAGGGGAGTGTCGTAGTGCTATTCACAACACATATAAATGACCTTATGGATAACACCGGAAGTTCACTGAGGCTTTTTGCGGATGATGCTGTAGTGTATCGCGAGGTTGTAACAATGGAAAATTGTACTGAAATGCAGGAGGGTCTGCAATGAATTGACACATCGTGCAGGGAATGGCAATTGTATCTCAATGTAGAGAATTGTAATGTGCTGCGAATACATAGAAAGAAAGATCCTTTATCATTTAGTTAAAATATAGCAATTGGAAGCAGTTAATTCCATAAATTATCTGGGAGTACGCATTAGGAGTGATTTAAAATGGAATGATCAAATAAAGTTGATCGTCGGTAAAGCAGATGCCAGACTGAGATCATTGGAAGAATCCTAAGGAAATGCAGTCCGAAAACAAAGGAAATTGGTTATAGTACACTTGTTAGCCCACTGCTTGAACACTGCTCACCGGTGTGGGATCCGTACCAGATAGGGTTGATAGAAGAGATAGAGAAGATCCAACGGAGAGCAGCGCGCTTCGTTACACGATTATTTAGTAATGGCGAAAGCGCTACGCTGATGATAAACTCCATTAGAATACTTTTCAGGACGCTCAGTAGTTCGGTACGGGCTTTTGTTGAAGTTTCGAGAACATACCTTCACCGAGGAGTCAAGCAGTATATTGCTCCCTCCTACGTATATTTCGCGAAGAGACCATGAGGATAAAACCAGAGAGATTAGAGCCCACACAGAGGCGTACCGACAATCTTTCTCTCCACGAACAATACCACACTGGATAGAAGAGAGAACCGATAGTGGTACTCAAGGTATCCTCCGCCACTCACCGTCAGGTGCCTTGCGGAGTATCGATGTAGACATAAAAGTAAGAAGAATATCAAAAGCAGACTAGCAATGTCAAAAGGGGCACTCCTGGCCAATTCAAGTCTACTAGCTTCAAACATAGGCCTTAATTTGAGGAAGAAATTTCTGAGAACATACACTCCTGGAAATTGAAATAAGAACACCGTGAATTCATTGTCCCAGGAAGGGGAAACTTTATTGACACATTCCTGGGGTCAGATACATCACATGATCACACTGACAGAACCACAGGCACATAGACACAGGCAACAGAGCATGCACAATGTCGGCACTAGTACAGTGTATATCCACCTTTCGCAGCAATGCAGGCTGCTATTCTCCCATGGAGACGATCGTAGAGATGCTGGATGTAGTCCTGTGTAACGGCTTGCATGCCGTTTCCACCTGGCGCCTCAGTTGGACCAGCATTCGTGCTGGACGTGCAGACCGCGTGGGACGACGCTTCATCCAGTCCCAAACATGCTCAATGGGGGACAGATCCGGAGATCTTGCTGGCCAGGGTAGTTGACTTACACCTTCTAGAGCACAGGATACATGCGGACGTGCATTGTCCTGTTGGAACAGCAAGTCCCCTTGCCGGTCTAGGAATGGTAGAACGATGGGTTCGATGACGGTTTGGATGTACCGTGGACTATTCAGTGTCCCCTCGACGATCACCAGAGGTGTACGGCCAGTGTAGGAGATCGCTCCCCACACCATGATGCCGGGTGTTGGCCGTGTGTGCCTCGGTCGCATGCAGTCCTGATTGTGGCGCTCACATGCACGGCACCAAACACGCAAACGACCATCATTGGCACCAAGGCAGAAGCGACTCTCATCGCTGAAGACAACACGTCTCCATTCGTCCCTCCATTCACGCCTGTCGCGACACCACTGGATGCGGGCTGCACGATGTTGGGGCGTGAGCGGAAGACGGCCTAACGGTGTGCGGGACCGTAGCCCAGCTTCATGGAGACGGTTGCGAATGGTCCTCGCCGATACCCCAGGAGCAACAGTGTCCCTAATTTGCTGGGAAGTGGCGGTGCGGTCCCCTACGGCACTGCGTAGGATCCTACGGTCTTGGCGTGCATCCGTGCGTCGCTGCGGTCCGGTCCCAGGTCGACGGGCACGTGCATCTTCCGCCGACCACTGGCGACAACATCGATGTACTGTGGAGACCTCACGCCCCACGTGTTGAGCAATTCGGCGGTACGTCCACCCGGCCTCCCGCATGCCCACTATATGCCCTCGCTCAAAGTCCGTCAACTGCACATACGGTTCACGTCCACGCTGTCGCGGCATGCTACCAGTGTTAAAGACTGCGATGGAGCTCCGTATGCCACGGCAAACTGGCTGACACTGACGGCGGCGGTGCACAAATGCTGCGCAGCTAGCGCCATTCGACAGCCAACACCCCGGTTCCTGGTGTGTCCGCTGTGCCGTGCGTGTGATCATTGCTTGTACAGCCCTCTCGCAGTGTCCGGAGCAAGTATGGTGGGTCTGACACACCGGTGTCAATGTGTTCTTTTTTCCATTTCCAGGAGTGTACGTATGGAGTACGACACTGTATGGTAGTGAAACATGGATTGTGGGTAAACCGGAATAGGAGAGAATCGAAGCATTTGAGATGTGGTGCTACAGCTGACTGTTGAAAACTAGGTGGAATGAGGAGGTTCTGCGCAGAATCGCAGAGGAAAGGAATACGTGGGAAACACTGACAATGAGAAGGCACAGGGTGACACGACATCTGTTAAGATATAAGGGCATGACTTCCATGGTACCAGAGGGAGCTGCAGATGGCAAAAACTGTTGAGGAAGACAGCGATTGGAATACATCCAGTGTGGTGTGCGTACTGTAAGACCTTCAGTACACACGCCATCAGATTATTTGACCTGTCGCTCTAACGAAGTAGGCGAGTGTCAGCAATATGTCCCGTGGTCTTATCGTACAGTGTTTATCTTCTGCCGTTAGGTCAGACGATAGTAATACCACTTGCATGCTTAGAGTAGCAGATTGACGGTGACCAATTTTAAACAGAACTTGATTAATTTTCACACACATTTATTAAAGTAATAACAAACATAAAAATTACTTAACTTGGTTCTGGATGCTATTTACAACTGACAGTCTGAAGTTCGTTTGGTCTTGGTACATTAATCTTATTCTCACATATATCTCTGATACCTGACAATAGTGTCTATCCATTATCTTCATGGCTATGTACAGGAATATGGTAATCTTAATAGGCGCAGACTGAAACTTGACTATAGACTTGTACAGACAAATGTAGAGCTCGTACAGACTAATGCAGACTGGTACAGACCGGTGCAGACAAATGTAGACTGACTAATCGGGGGTCTGTACACTCGTTATAATGCCTCGTGCATTCACGTATCACTGCGCGAGTGTGATCCGTGAAGAGAAAAGGTTCTATGTTAGCAACAATCTCATTGGCTGCGTCACATACTAATACGCGGATCGGCGGAAGCAGAATTTGGTCCGTCTCTATGGCAGCGCCATCTCGTAGTGTAGAGACGGACGAGCGTTGCGCCTGCGCTGTTGTGCTTAGCGGGGCGCGCTCTAGTGGGAAAGTTGTGTTCGCTCTGATTACGTGGAACTATGTACACAACACGCAGAAAATAATTGATGACGCAGGTTTCAAGTTCTTCTCTGATATGAAGACGTTGGCACAGGAGAGGAATTTGAAGCGTGCCGCATCAAACCAGTCACAAGACCAATGACTCCCAAAAAACCAAAAAAGTCGAAATACATAAAACCAAAAAAGTCGAAATACATAAAACATAAAAGGATAAGCCCTAACTCGAACAATAAAGGAAAATAAAGAGTATGAGGAAACTGTAAATCCTAAATAAAACTCATAATAAAGCTGATCTAGCAACTAAAATATAAAAAAGTACATAAACACTAGCGTGTAGTGGAGTCAGTACAAGAAGTTCCCTGGTAGCGTGGCGTTGACGGTTGCAAGTGAACAACAATAGCCGTTTGTGTAACTTAACAACTCTGTGGCGTTGCCAACACAGGCGTTTACAAAATCGCGTTACGTGACTGGTTGAGGAACGCGCACGAAGCTGCGAGCGACACTCAGCCCGCTGCAACTGTCAGGAACCAATTTAGGCCGACTCTGCTGCACCAGTTCCCTGTCGCTGACGTCACGGAAGCACTCCATGGGCTCCCTACCATTGGCCAGCTTTCATGCGACCATTCGTTGATTTTAAGCCTGTCTTTTGGTTTGAGACACACTAACACATTTAGATTCAATTTTTCTTAATCTAGGACGAATTTTTATGTCTATTCCATTTAGATTTAAGCAACACACAATAAAATAAAGGTATTAAAGCATTCTAACTTCACTCTACAGTGTCTTCACAGGGGACACTTCCGCCATTAAGGTTCGTCCACGTGGCCTCGCCTGTAGCAGACATTTCCACGACCATATTGGGGAATGAAAACTTTGCCGAAATTTCGGGCGACTTGTGGCAGAGTATTACACAGTATTGCTCTTGTCTTCGACTATACTTTACCAGGCATACATACATTGGTAACAGTTTCACATTTTTATCGATGTTTCTTGTTTTTGTACATGTAAACTGGTTACCTATTTTTAACTTTCGTGTGTGTCTGTATGGCAACGTGAACCTGAACAACGCAAATCGTGTGCTTACGTCAACACTATTTAAAAGTGTTGCAAAATCCATTTAAAATGGTATAGATGTACTGCAATTAATTTACACTGAAAATAATTAGACTACGTGACTCTGTACATTAAATAGGCTATCCTGAGAAATTGTGTACTGTACAGTGCAGTGAACAGTGCTACAATGCGTGACGTCACAGTGCTTATGTTACAGTTCCAACACACAAAACTATCAGAATAAAGATTCTACATAAAATTACAAACCACACTCTGAAAGAATAACTATCCAAAATACTTCTGTGACAATTTCGTGGAAATTTATGTTCCCGAAGTGACTAAATAAAATGGTACACACACGCATGTATGACACTGCACTGTAAGTAAAAGATTGTCTGAGAAAGTAAGAGAGATCTGAAGTAAACTTTACTGAACTGAACCTGATAATAATTTTCAAAGGCAAATATTGAATGTGAACATATTTACTGCTTCCTGACTGGTATTAAACTGCACCTAATAAATTTTGATGACTTAGCTAGTGGTAACGACAACTCGGTACCACTCGACAGTGGTGAACATTAAAGCGGTTTGAGCCGCCATGTCATTGATTGTGCGGCCGCTCCCGCCGGAGGTTCGAGTCCTCCCTCGAGCATGGGTGCGTGTGTGTGTTGTTCTTAGCATAAGTTAGTTTAAAGTAGTGTGTAAGGGACCGATGACCACAGCAGTTTGGTCCCTTAGGAATTCACACACATTTGAATTTTTTTTTTTCAATATTAAAATACAGAACAGCGGCAAACCAACGAAAGAAAAAACTTCACAAGTGCAATGTATGGAGAAGCAACTATGCTATGCACATCGTGTTTATGTTTTGAGCAACCGTATTCCTTT
The DNA here is from genome assembly GCF_023897955.1 of Schistocerca gregaria. NCBI lineage: Eukaryota > Metazoa > Arthropoda > Insecta > Orthoptera > Acrididae > Schistocerca > Schistocerca gregaria. Next base: position 47,879,833 of record NC_064925.1, read on the forward strand.
AAATGCAGTGCTGTTACAAACAACTACAACATTAAACTTTCGTCAGGAGACTGTGAAAGAAGCTCAACTTACTAAGAGAAAAAGAGCCTAGCATTCAAAATTGTGTTATGAATCTCATTCCTTAAGAATTACAATCATCTTAACAAAAATCACTTAAGACTCTGCCACAAAAGAGGGCCAATAAAATAGTAAAAGAATGTAGAATTTATGACTCTGAGTCCAAGTTACGTGAGCAGATAATTTTGTTTAATCCTGTCTCGGCAATAAAACTAACAGACCAGAGAACCAATAAAAAACATGCAAAAAAATTTGCCTTTCTCCAACTCGCGTTAAATTACGCGCGAGCAAGCATTGCTGCGACAACCATACGTGAGTACCTTCACACTTCTCAAATCAGTCTTTACAAAATCATGTTTCGAAAAAGCAACATCCTCTGCATTTTCATCTCTGTGTTTTGCTAGTTGTTTCCAGACCGCTTAGCAGCTTGGGCTAAACTCTCTCACTTACTTCTCACTGAATGATATACTGGCAACGAAAAAAGCTACTGACACTCAAAGATCACATTGCTTGTACGCAGAACCTCTGTGCCGTAACATATCGACTACTGAAGACTTCTCGTTGAAAATATCCCGTGTACAAATATGAAGTATGACACATCGAATAAAAAGAGAGCTCAAGTCACTTTCATTTCCCGTACCAGTTAGTCACGTTAAATACTCCAGAAGAAATGGACAAACTGAGTGATAACCGCCAAGTATTTAAATCCAACTTGAAAGGTTCCCTCGTGGCACATTCCCATTCTGTACAGGAGTTCACAGAAATGGCTGAGAACGTCTCTCTGCAGTGAGTTTTTTCTTCGCATACTCTCTCTCGATCATCGGCATTTTATAAGCTGACTCGTCCATAACGAAGGAGCTGTGACTCCCACAGTCCCACGGAACCCGGCACATAAACAAATAAGATGAATGAATGTATAGTGATCGCTAAGCCATAGTTTTCCTCCCCCTATTCGCTTGCGCTCTGTTTACAGTTCAGCACGTCACAGTCTATATTTACAATCCGCGTTCCACGGTACGGTGGGTGGTGGAGGGTGTCTCGTACCTGTACTTGTCGTTTCCCCTCCTGTTGACTCGCAAACAGAGCGAGGGAAAAACGACTGCCTGTACACCTCCCTGTCTTCGTGATCCTTACGCGCGATGTATGTTGACGACAGTAGAATCGTTCTGCAGTCACCTTCAAATGCCGGCTCTCTAAATTTTCTCAATAGCGCTTCTCGAAAATGAAACATCCCCTTAGAAAAATTAATGAATTACTGTGCTGATAAACCCCTTACGTTATTTGATTTTCAAACAGTTGAGCAAAACTGAACGTACTCAGACATTTCTCTCTTTAGTTATTCTGATCATCACTAAAGTGACACACAATATTTTTAGCGCAACGCAGTTTGACTTTCCATAATCCCTACAAAAGAAGGGCCCTGACTATCTCTAACCTATACCTTTCATTAACCGCTTACCTCACAAAAATCTTCGTTACTAGAACTACTGCAATACAGCTAGCGCCAATACTGCCAGCTAAATAAAGGATTTTAAGTACTGAAGGCAATAATTACTGATAGGCACAGTTAGCAAATGAAAGATTTTTATAGAGAACAAACAATGTATTTACCTTAATAGTTTTCAAAAGTCATTATATATATATATATATATATATATATATATATATATATATATATATATATATATATATATATATATTAACGGCATCCAGCCTTACAAATTTCGTTTTTATGACGGAACGGACACATGTCCAGATCGTCCACTATCAGAACTCCGCCATCTCTCTCCCCACATCCACCACTGCTGGCGACTCACCTCAACAGGTTCACATCCAACTGCCCAACACAACAATAGCGAATATTCCAACAATGCCAACCAGCCACAGACTGCACAAAGCACAGCCAGTGATTTTCATACAGAGCGCTACGTGGCGTTACCAACATAAAAACCTAAACAACCAACTTACAAAAAGAACGTCGCCTTCCCTCCGGGGATTCCCACCTGAGTTCCCGAAGCATCTCCGCATCACTTAACGCGTTGCTCGAACCTACCGGTAACAAATCTAGCCGCCCGCCTCTCAATTGCTTCGATGTCCTCCTGCAATCCGACCTGGTACGCATCCCAAACACTGGAGCAGTACTCAAGAGCAGGTTGCACAACCGTCCTATATGCGGTCTCCCTTACAAGTGAACCACTGTTTCCTAAAATTCTCCCAATGAACCGAAATGGACCATTTGCCTTCCTATCACAGTTTTCACGTGCTCGTTCCACATCATATCTCTTTGCAACCTTATAGCCAGACGTTTCAACGACTTGAGTACGTCAAGCAGAACACTAGTAATAATATATCCGATAATTAAAGGTCTGTTCTGCCCACTCATTTGCATTAACAAACATTTTTCCAGATTTAGAGCTAGCTGCCATTCATCAACCAACTGGAAATTTTACCTAGATCGTCTTGTATCTTCCTACAGTCACTCAACTTCGAGAAATTACCGCACACCACGGCATCGTCAGCAAACAACCGCAGATTGCTGCTGCCCCCCCCCCCCCTCCCCACCCTCAGGCCGACAAATCATTTACGTATACAGAGAACAACAGCGGTCCTACCACACTTCCCTGGGACATTCCTAAGTCGTCGAACCACCCACATATCTGTGAACTTATTCAATAGGCTCATACCTCCCTCAACAGCCTTCAATGGGTCACCGTGTCAAATGATTTACGGAAATATAGAAATATGGAATCTGCCTCTTGCCCTTCATCTACCTCAGAGTATCATGTGAGAGGAGGGCAAGCTGAGTTTCGCACGAGCAATGCTTTCTAAAACCATGCTGATTCCTGGGCATAAGGTTCTTAGTCTCATGATTACCTTGTTACATTCGAACTGAGAATATGTTCAAGGATTCTGCAGCAAACAGAAATTAAGGTTATTGGTCTGTAACTTGGCGGGACCGTACTTATATCTTTCTTTTATACTGGGGTCATCTGCTCTTTTTTCCAATTATATCTATAAGTGTCCCACAATACTGTAATGAGTAGGAAAGAGCAAATACCATTCTTACTGAGAGAGAGAGAGAGAGAGAGAGAGAGAGCGAAACATGTATTGCTACAAAGAATCTGCATGTCGGGATACGGGTTCCTCTACAGGCTGTTACAATAGGCATGAAGTTTAGTAAGCTTTTTTCGTGAAAGTGACAGAGAGACGGGATTCCGCAGTCACAGATCGTTGCTTCGCCTGGACGGCGGGACGCGGCTGTGATCTCTGCGGCTGCTCTGTCTATCACGGCCGCCGCAGTTGGCCCGCTGCGCACTCGCGCGGGGAAGAGGACAAAAGAGGGCAGAATTAGGGAACAAACGAGCCATTGTTCCAGATTTAAAACAGCTCGTCCCTTCAAATAACATAAATTCAGTGTTCGGCATTGTGAGAGAGAGACAGAGAGAGAGAGAGAGAGAGAGAGAGAGAGAGAGAGAGAGACAGCTATGTGTGTGCGCGGGGTGGAGGGGCGGTAGTAGGGCAGGGGAATGCGACAGCGCACTAGGAATCTCGTCGTAAATAGAAATGGCCGGAAACAAAAGAGTGGCGCCCTGGGTTCCGTGCGTCCTTCCCTCGCGTTGCCACGCCCTCTGCCGGCGACCGTCTTTTCTTTACATTTCGCGGCTGACGTTAAGCAATCCTTCGTATTATGGATCTCAGCTTTGCTACATTTCGTAAATTAAAATCCACAAATCTTTATTCACTAAACTGTTATACCAGTGTTTATAAGTTTGTTCTGCAGTTTTCTTTATTATTGCTTTCGTTACGATTAATTAATTTGATCCACATAAATGTTTTGTTATTTCTCTATTCTTGATTCATTGGACTTGCAGTGCGATTTTCCCCTCTCAGCTTCGAAAATAAAGGTATTTATTTCTTCAAAATAAAATTGAGTCGTCGATTGCACAACGCGGTTACCTTATAGTACTTTATCGGTTTCGGCAGATTAATCTGTCATCTTCGGAAGTCTACAAAATTTAAGAAAACACGAATCATCAGAACGCGGCCTTACGTGTATGTAAGGTACAAGAAACGTATTGAGTACACCGATAAGCAGACATCAAAATCAAGGAAGCATAATGATATCAAAATGTGTATGCCATTATTATAACCAAAGAATTAAGCTGGTGAGCATAAAAATATAGGTAAGGCATATAATAAAGAAGTTATACAGTAGATAAAAAGGCTCAAGCGCTCATGAAGTGTCAGTACGGAGTTTAGGTTAAGAGGTCCTACTCAAAGGCTGGTATAGAATCTTATTTATTAAAGGTTGATGGTATAGCGCCTGTCCACTCCCCTTTCCACTACCCTGGAGACTTTTAGAAGCACCAGGTGAATCAACTGAACGCAAATTCGGTGTCAGCGAATGGAGAACGTAGAGGGTCACAATTATTGAACTATATGAAATAAAATCCTCATACCCCCTGAACAGTTTGCGTTAGGATATTCAACCTGCACTGTTGGCGGCGGGGCATCATAGGAATTAGTGTAGTTTGGTTTAAATAGTTCTAAGTTCTATGGGACTCATGACCACAGCTGTTGAGTCCCATAGTGCTCAGAGCCATTTGAACCATTTTTTGCAAAAACTTTCTGCTTTCGCTATTTAGTGAAAGATGTTATCGACAAAATGTTTCTAAAAGCCCTGAAATTATTTGTGAAGTTTATTGAAAGCCGTTAAGTGCTCACGTTCCCAAATACCAGTTGATTATAATCTGAGTAACTTATTCTCCGCTGGACCCACAGTTTGTACAAAGCCATAATGTGACAATTTCTTTACAATTGCTTATTTCTTATTGATAACATAAGTTCACCACAAGCTTGTTCCGTTATGTGTCATGATGTAATGACGTCTATAAATCACCTTGGAACGTAAGTTCTTTTATGTACCAATTATGATTTGCCTCTCTGCGCGCTGTTAGCTAGGCAGCTTTAAGACATATACGAGGTTTGATCAAAAAAATTTTCTACGCTTATTTTTTACTTATTGTACATGGTCTCCTTCGAAATACTCTCCTTCGCAATTGACACACCGCTCCCAAAGCGATTTGCACTTCCGGAAGCAGTCTTGGTACGCGTCTTGCTGGATCGAGCGAAGCCCAGCCTGCCAATTTCCTTTTATCTCGTCTCCCCTTTCAATGGGATATTCAACTTTGGGAATACAATAAAGTCCACAGGAGCCATGTCTGTAGAGTACGAATGGTGCGTCAACACAGTGGTTTCGTTTTTTGTACAACAGTCACGCACCAAGAAGTGTGAATGAATCCCTTGGCATGAATCCATGACGCTCTAATCCTTCAAAGTTAAAGAAAACTCTCAGCATTGCTTTGACTTAATCTGACGAACTCTTTGTTCTTGGAGAACCCAGTGACAAGATTGAGCCTTGGTTTCAACATCGTAACCATAGACGCACGTCTCATCACCAGTTATGGTTCTCTTAACGAAAATCTCATTCTAGTTTGTGCGATCCAAAAGCTTTTCACAGCTTCGAAGGGAAGGTCTTTCTGACCTTGACTTATGAGCCGTGGGACGAAGCTGTGTCAGGATTTCATGACATGATCCAGCTCAAATATTACATTCTTCTACAATCTCTCGGACAGCCAGCCTTCGATTGACATGCACAATTTCGTTGACATTCCTGACATGAGCGTAGTCGGTAGACGTCAAAGAGGATCCTGAACGAGGGTCCTTTAACTTCCATCCGGCCATTTTTAACCAGTGTGAACCAGTCGTGACACGGAGTACTGCTTAAGCACTCATCATCGTAGGCTTCTCGCATCATTTAGTGTGTGTCTGTAAATGTTGCCCTGAGTTTCACGCAAAGTTTACAGCAGACGCGTTGCTCCACTAACTGTGCCATCTCGAAACCCGCAAACTGTGCGACAACGTTCTACTCAATACAGCACTGAACAATAACTAACAGACATGAAACAATGAAACTTCCAGCAGTTACATATTAAACACAGGCTGGTGCAAGAATGCCCCGCGCATTTCGCCAATGGGGAGAAATTATGAATGTTCCGGAAGTTTTTGAACAGACCTCGTACACTATTTCTCATTATAATATTTGATTTGTTGTGTTAAAGTCCGCCTCTATAGCTCAGTGGTATGCGGAGGATCTGGGTTCGATTTCTGGTACTGCCAGTGAAGTTTCCTCAATGGGAGAACTGGCAACGGGTGGACTCAGTCTCGTGATGCCAACTGAGGGGTGACCTGACCTGATAGTAGCGCCTCCAAGGTGAAGAAAACCGTCAAGACCGTAAGCATGTAATAGCAGTTGTGGGGAATGCGGATAGTCGTCTTCGGTTCACTGGTAGAATTTTGGGAAGATGTGGTTCATTTGTAAAGGAGACCGCTTATAAAACACTAATACGACCTATTCTTGAGTAGTGTTCTAGCATTTGGGATCCCTATCAGGTCGGATTGGAGGGCATAGAAGCAATTCAGAAGCGGGGTGCTAGATTCGTTACTGGTAGATTTGATCATCATGCGAGTGTTACGGATATGCTTCAGGAACTTGGGTGGGAGTCTCTAGAGGAAAGGAGGCATTCTTTTCGTGAATAGCTACTGAGGAAATTTAGAGAACCAGCATTTGAGGCTGACGGCAGTTCACTTTTACTGCCGCCAACTTACATTCCGCGGAGAGACTACAAAGATAAGATAAGACAGAGTAGGCCTTGTACAAAGGCATATAGGCAGTAATTTTTCCCTCGTTCTGTTTGGGAGTGGAACAGGGAGATAAGATGCTAGTTGTGGTACGAGGTACCCACCGCCACGCACCGTATGGTGGATTGCGGAGTATGTATGTAGATGTAGATGTAGAGAGCGGCGCGCTGGCCCCACGCTCCTCTGTACCGCATACAAATAAGGCCACTGACAGAATGTCATCGATTCGCCCTTGTAGGCCAGAAAGCAGAGCATAACGAGGAAAATTTACTCGCTGTGTCTTTGTCTCACATGTGTTGCCTTACGCTAGGGTGCGCTACCGTGCTGATACAATGACTTGTGGACAAAAGCGTTCCTGAAAATGGCTCGCCTGCCCAGAGACCCCGCCTGAATCCAATGAAACATCTTCGTGTGGAGTCAGAACTTTGACTGTGCTCTAGATCCCAGCGTCCAACATCACTACCTCCACCGGTTTCGGCACTCGAGGGAGAACAGGCTGCCATGGGCAGACATTCAGACACCTCACTGAAAGTGTTCCCAGCAAAGTTTAAGCCGTCATAAAAGCGAAAGGTGGACGCACACCATATTAATGCTCTAACTGAAGGGAAGTCGTCGAGTAAGACAGAAGTGATTTCTGGCAATCCCCATGGTAGTGTTATAGGCCCACTGCTGTTCCTTGTCTGTATAAACTGTTGTGGTTGGCAGGAGTGCCAACACCGTGTTACTAGAGGAGGCCGATGGGCACGCGTTTTAGCTCACGCAGGCTGGCGTGAGGTCTGGAACAGGACAAGGAAATTAGAATTTAGAAACTACGGACGTAGCTGGTGGAATACTTAACTTTAATCCATTAATGACGAACGTCGCTCTTGATGGTACATGATCACAATATCAATAGTAACTGATAATGGCGCCTTGCTAGGTCGTAGCAAATAACGTAGCTGAAGGCGATGCTAACTATCGTCTCGGCACATAAGAGCGTATATTGTCAGTGAACCATCGGTAGCAAAGTCGGCTGTACAACTGGGGCGAGTGCTAGGAAGTCTCTCTAGACCTGCCGTGTGGCGGCGCTCGGTCTGCAATCACTGATAGTGGCGACACGCGGGTCCGACGTATACTACCGGACCGCGGCCGATTTAAAGGCTACCACCTAGCAAGTGTGGTGTCTGGCGGTGACACCACATTCCTCCCCCGAAAATCGGCGTACGGTTGTGGCATAAGGCTTCCGCCCGTCGTGGGGAGGGCCCCATGTTGACGTATGCGACGAGGTGGGGAGCCTAACAACAGGCGAGGCAGTGCCCCCCCACCCTGCTCAAATGGTTCAAATGGCTCTGAACACTATAGGACTTAACATCTGTGGTCATCAGTCCCCTAGAACTTAGAACTACTTAAACCTAACCAACCTAAGGACATCACACACAACCATGCCCGAGGCAGGATTCGAACCTGCGACCATAGCGGCCGCGCGGCTCTGGACTGAGCGCCTAGAACCGCTAGACCACCGCGGCCGGCATGCACCCTGCCATTCGGACCGCGGGGAGCTAGGAAACGCCTGAAAACCTGCTCCATGGTGCACGACAACATGCGGTGTATGCGCCCGTAGGAGGGACCGAAGGGTCGACCTCCATCGGGCCGGGGCACCCGACGGGCGAAGACGACATATGGTCCGGAGCGGGCAAGAGTTCCATGTCGGAGGACAACTGGTCACGGGAAGCGATCTGCGGCGCGTGACCCAGGAAGGCGCCCGGCGGTTGCACCGACGCGTCCACTGCGGGCGTCGCAAGCGGGAGAACAGGCGACGGCGGCGCGTCGCCATGGGGCAAAATGGAAGGCAGCGTTGGTAACACCAGGGGCTGAGGCGAGCCAGTAGATGGGTCCCCGGGGCGCCGACCGGACGGCACCGTGGCAGAAAGCAGACGGCGAGCGACAGATCCCGTGCGACGACAGAGGCGCAGCTGGTTGAGATGCCGGCGCAACTCACCAGAGGCTCCCAAAATCAGATACATAGTGCGTCCGAGGCAGCGAAGAATGCGCCCTTCGAGCCAACGCCGTGAACCTCGGTAGTGGCGATAGCAGACAACGTCGCCTGGAGCAAAAGCAGGTGTCTGACGCTGCACAGGAACCTGATGCGGCGGATGTAGCAAAGACATCAAGGTTCGATGATGACGACCATGGAGCAACTCAGCCGGTGAGCGACCGTCTCGGGGCTGAGAGCGATACGAGGACAAAAAGAGCAATAACACGTCCTCCCGAGAATGCGTCTCTTTCAACTTCTACATCTGTGACTTGAAAGTCCTGACCAATCTTTCAGCGGCACCGTTTGACTGTGGCGAGAACGGCGCGGACATCAGATGGTGAATACCATTGGCCTTGCAGAATGACTGAAATTCTGCGGACATGAATTGTGGGCCATTGTCGGAAACAATAGTCTGTGAAAGACCTTCAATGCAAAAGATAGCGGATAACGTTTGGATGATGGCAGATGACGTCGTGGAAGACATCTGGACAACAAAAAGAAAATTACTGAATGAATCTACCACAACCAACCATCGAGCATTCCAGAATGGACAAGCAATATCGATGTGTAAGCGTTGCCAGGGGGAAGTGGCTCTTGGCCATGTAAAGAATTTCCGCGGTGGTGCTGATTGTTGCTCGGCACACACCATGCAAGAAGAGCACATATTCGCAATCGCGGCATCGATTCCGAACCAAGTACAGTGCTGACGAGCAACTTGTTTCGTTCTCACTATACCCCAATGTCCCTGGTGGAGAGGCTGTAAGACAGATGACTGTAACGAACGTGGTACCACGACCCTGGACTGATCATTATCAGAACGCAACAGCAAAACACCACGTCGTATAAAAAGTCTCTCCTTGTGAGCAAAAAATCGGCGAACAAACGGGTCCCCGATCTGTGACTTTGACAAGGGCCATTGCGTAGCAACAAAACGCAGAACGGGAGCAAGGACAGGGTCGGCAGCTGTGGCTGTAGCTACACGACGAAAATCAATCGGAAACGATTCGACCACGTCATCGGTTTCCGCATCAATGAACATGCAAGCAAGTTCGGAGGAATCGAATGCCCTATCCTCAGCAAGAGGCAAGCGGGACAACGCATCGGCGTTTCCGTGCTTAGCAGTGGACCGATACAAGATATCGTAGCGGTACAGCGACAGGAAAATAGACCAGCGAATGAATTTCTACGCTGTAAGTGTAGGTACAGGCTTGGTCGGATGAAAAAGCGATGTCAACGGTTTGTGGTCTGTGATTAAGGTAAAGTGACGACCATACAAGAAATCATGAATCTTTCTAACACCAAATACGAGAGCCAATGCTTGTTTTTCGATCTGTGACTAATTTCTTTGCGCAGACGAGAGCAATTTAGACGCAAAGGCAATAGGGCGATCGTGCGATCCATCTTTGTGCGCAAGCACAGCACCGATCCCGAAATCCGATGCATCCACCATCAACAAAAGGGGCTTCTGGGGATCGAATGGCGTAAGGCAAGTATTGGAAAGCAACGCCGATTTCAACTGGCAAAAGGCGCATTCGCATTCCGTCGTCCAGACGAACGGAACACCCTTACGGCGTAAGCGATGAAGCGGAGATGAAATGGAAGGGCATGCAGAACTTAGCGGTTATAATACGTAATTTTTCCCAGCACACTCTGTAGCTGCTTCAAATTCTGCGGCGAAGGCAAGTCTTGTATGGCATGGAGGTGCGTTGGACTAGGATGTATGCCTTGGGCATTGAGTACATGTACCAAGTATGGCAAGTTACGAGCAAAAAACACACATTTGTCCTTCCGCAAGCGAAGACCATTTTGTCGCAAGACCTGAATTAATGTTCTGAGATTGGCCAAATGTTCTTCTTCCGTCTTACCGGAGATCACAATATCGTCCAGAAAATTTGCCGCAGTAGGGACCGACGCACAAAAAGTTTGTAGATATTACTGAAACAATGTAGGGTCGGATGCACACCCGAATGGCAGTCGTTTGAATCGATACAAACCAAGATACGTGTTAACCACCAAAACGCGCTGGGATTCTTCGTCCACCGGTATTTGCAAGTACACATCTGCGAGGTCCAACTTCGAAAAATATTTACACGGGCACAGTTTGTCAAAAAGATGTTCCGGGCGGGGTCAAGGAAAAGTTGCAATCACTAGTTGTTGATTCGCTGTTGCCTTGAAGTCCACACAAAGTCTCAACTTTCCGGAATGTTTTGGCAAAATTACTAAGGCTGATGCCGAGAGAGAAGCCTGCACACGTTCAAATACACCTTGTGATTCCAAATCGTGTAATGTTTTTGCGACCTCAACACGCAATGCGTGGGGAACATTGCGCGCTCTGAAAAATTTCGGTTGCTCGTTTACTTTCAGTTCCAAATGCGCATTATAGTTCTTAGCGCAACCGAGGCCCGGTGCAAAAATGTCTGCAAATTCTTCACATAGACGAGAAACACTGTCGGAAGGCACCGTCTGGTTCACTGATAGGACCTGATTTACTATAGACAAGTTAAACAACTGAAATAAACCGAAACAAGTTAAGTGCAGAAGAAGAACGAAGGGCGTAAAATGACACAAGTTTTGTTTCTCCTTTGTATGTTGCAAGAAGGCTGCACTATCCTAACACAGGGATATCTAGACCGGAATAGCTAGTTAACTTGCGGCACGCAACGGAGGTGTGCCCAGCAGTTTGTAAGTGTCTTGATTGATCAGTGAAACTGCAGCTCCTGTGTCGAACTAGAATGGTATCACTTTTCCGTTAATGTCCAAGTCCACAAAAAGTTTATTGTCCTGCTGACGACAAAGGCGACTGTCTCGTGCAATGTGAACTGACACTGGTACATAATCACTTGCGACTTGACGGGAGTTCCGGCGATGTCGACGCACACTATTTTTGGGACAAACACAGTCACTGTTAGAGAGAGTGCCACTGGGCGGAGTGGAATGAACTACATGAATTTCCATGGGCGAAGTTTCGCGAGCCTGAGTATCCATGGTTCGATTCTAATTCCGGCGCGAAGCTTAGGGCCTGGAACGGTTTTGAGCTTCCGATCTGAGTTTTTCTGGCAAACACTCTGAACATGTCCTTTTTTATTACTATGAAATCAAATAGCTGGGCGTGACGGGCAATTCTCACGCGAATGTTTAGTAGCACACCGCGGGCATGATCTGATCACTGCATTTGCTTGCCGGCGCGGGACACGTGGCTGAGAGCCTGGCGGCAGCGGCGCGGCCGGGCGCGAGGGCTGTTTACTGCTCCGTGCAGCTCGCCCGGCGGGCCGGTTAACCTGACACACTGCTGGCGAAGTTTCAAATGATTCCTGAGCAAATTCAAGGGTGTCCTGCCGATCCACTATGTCCATCACTTGTTGAAGGGAGGCAGTTACTAGTTTCAAAATCTGTTCCCTTATACGAACATCAGAAACGTTCTGTGCAATTGCATCACGCACTATAGTATCTGAATATGGGAGTCCACATTGACACTCAAAAGCACAACCCATAGTAAGGCCTTGCAAGGTTGCAACCCACTCCCGATTAGTCTGACCTGCCGTACGTTTTTTACGATAGAAGGTACACCTTTTCGCAACTACATTGACTGATTCTTTGAAATATGCATCTAATGCAGACAAAATTTCTTCGTAGGACAGAGTTGCTACGTCGCGTGGGGGAAATAATTTGACTATCACACGGTACGTTTATACCCCGACAGATGAAAGGAGAAAAGGCTGCTGCTCGTTACCTTGAATTCTGTAGGCGGCGAGATGGAATCCAAATTGGCGTGACCACTCCCTCCAGCATCAAAAGGTCGAAAAGTGGGTGCGTTAGTGGTGAAGCGGCTGCTGCCGCACCGTTTTGCATCGCACGTTGACCCTGGACGATCTGTCCAAGGGCATCCAGTAAGGCCTGCGTTTGCTGATTCTGTAAGCGATAAAATTCGGACAGAACATCTGGAGATTGTGGCGAAGCCATTACACAAGTAAATCAGGGCAGTATATATAAGAACTAGGTTTTTCCTCATCGCCAATGTTGTGGTTGGCAGGAGAGCCAACACCGTGTTACTAGAGGAGGCCGATAGGCACGCGTTTTAGCTCACGCAGGCTTGCGTGAGGTCTGGAACATGCAAGGAAATTAGAATTGAGAAACTACGGACGTAGCTGGAATACTTAACTTTAATCCATTAATGACGAACGTCGCTCTTGATGGTACATGATCACAATATCAATAGTAACTGATAATGGCGCCTTGCTAGGTCGTAGCAAATAACGTAGCTGAAGGCTATGCTAACTATCGTCTCGGCACATGAGGGCGTATTTTGTCAGTGAACCATCGGTAGCATAGTCGGCTGTACAACTGGGGCGAGTGCTAGGAAGTCTCTCTAGACCTGCCGTGTGGCGGCGCTCGGTCTGCAATCACTGATAGTGGCGACACGCGGGTCCGACGTATACTACCGGACCGCGGTCGATTTAAAGGCTACCACCTAGCAAGTGTGGCGTCTGGCGGTGACACCACATAAACGATTTAGGAGACAATGTGAGCAGCCGTCTGAGGTTTTTTGCAGATGATTAAGTCGTTTATGGTTTGTTAAAATCGTCAGAACAAAACAGATTGCAAAACGTATTAGAAGAGATATCTGTATGGTGCGAAAATTGGCAATTCACCCTAAGTAATGAAAAGTATTAGGTCCTACTTGTGATTGATAAAAGGAGTCTATTAAACTTCGGCTACACGATAACTCAATCGCATATAAAGGCCTTAATTTAACTAATACCTTGGATTACGACTGCAAACAACTTAAATTGGAAAGAACAGATAGAAAATATCGTGGGAAGGCAAACCAAAGACTGCTTTTCATTGGCAGGACACTTAGAAAATGTAACAGATCTATTAACGGGACTGCCAACACTACCCTTGGCCTTCCTCGTTTGGAGTACTGCTGAGCGGTGTGGGATCCTCACCATATAGGATTAGCGGAGTACATGGAGAAAGTTCAAAGAAGAGCGGCACGTTTTGTGTTATCGAGAAATAGGGGAGAGAGTGTCAAGGATACAATACACGATTTGGGGTGGGCACCGTTAACACAAAGGCGTTTCTCATTGCGGCAGGCTCTTCTAACGAAATTTCATTCACCAGATTTCTCCTCCGAATGCGAAAACATTTTGTTAACGCCGACCTATATAGAGAGAAACGATCATCGCAATAAAATAAGGGGAATCAGAGCTCGCAACGAAAGATATGGATGTTCGTTTTTGCGGCGCGCTATTCGAGAGTGAAGTAACAGAGAAGTATTGTGAATGTGGTTCGATGAACTCTGTTCCAGGCACTTCAGTGTGGTTTGCGGAGTATGCATTTAGATATACATGTAGATATATAAGTGTCGAGAAAACTTTTCGTCGGATAATGTGCAACCGCTATTCTCCGAGTCACTTCCCACATCGGAATTTTGGGGTGTTTCACTCCAGTTCCCATCCTTCGTGTGTTTAACTGAACAGTGACAGGGTATCAGCAAAGGCAAGGAAAAAGAGGAAGGGAACGGAGCTCCTGATTTTAGAAACGATGGGAGTATCAAGTTGTATTTGATAACAGAGTTAAACATTTTCAGACATTCTGGCATCAGCAGAATGTGCTTGTATGCAAAGTGTTTTCTAAATTGAAACTGTATGTCAAACCTGACTCATTTATCCATAATTAATCCTCACAGCGTCAATTTCACAAGTACCTACCTTCCTTCGTTCGGAGGACCATTTCTGTATCCTTCTGTTTGATTTTTGTTCGTGTGAGAATTAGCGTCGCTGAGAAATGCTTTAATCATAATCTAGGCTTTGTTTCTAGGACGAATGTTTCACTCTACAACGACGTGTACACTCTTTTCAAACTTTCTGACAGACAATCTGTGTGCTGGCCGCGATGTGAACCCAGCAAACCTCTCACCAGCTGAGCAATCCAGGCACAACTCACGAACCGCCCTCACAATTTTAATTCTGCCAACGTATTCCTCCTACTTCACAAGCTCCACAGAAAGTACAGACGTCGGACTTTTGTACACTAGTGGCCAGGGCACCAACTTTACACATTAATTCCCTTTGTTTTATATGCGCAGCGGGATGACGTTTGTGGGTAAGAATTCTGTTTCCATGACCGCAGCTCGTGGTCGTGCGGTAGCGTTCTCGCTTCCCACGCCCGGGTTCCCGGGTTCGATTCCCGGCGGGGTCAGGGATTTTCTCTGCCTCGTGATGACTGGGTGTTGTGTGCTGTCCTTAGGTTAGTTAGGTTTAAGTAGTTCTACGTTCTAGGGGACTGATGACCATAGATGTTAAGTCCCATAGTGCTCAGAGCCATTTGAACCATTTGTTCCCACCGCCATTCGCGGCAATACTCGGCTTGACAGTAAAATCTTCCGTGCTGTTAAGCTGCATCGTCTTCTCCTTCAGACTTCCTCAGTGCTCGGAATTTCGATCCCTGGACTGGGATTTTCTTATCCCACAGACGCGACTGCCGTTTTGCGTCCGCCTGCAGTCGAATAGCGAACGCCTCGATTTCCTCTTTCCGTAAGTTCGCTGAACAATAACATCCGTGTTGATTCCGCTACCTTTCGGCTGGCGGCGCTTAGGTACCGCATTCCACCGTCGCGCAGACAGATCAGTCAGTTTTGCAAATACTCAGTGCGCTGTGTGTGAGCGGTGGAGGTTGGTGTAACGACAAGTGAAAAGGGCAAGTTCCTGTTAGTGACATACTGTTCAAACTTTTGTTTCCATAAGCCGCTCGTCGATGGCGTTGATAGATACAAGTGTACGGTTTGCTGTTAAATCACAGTCGTGAAAAGGGATGACACGTGTGTATTAAACCGGCAGAGAGTCGATAATATCGTGAAGAGAAAGGCTGAAAACAATTTGTGCTAGCGCCCCTCTAAACTTAGATGCCTCGAGTTAGCTAATGATGATACTGACAAAAATATTAATGCCACTCGATTCTAGACACTTCCGAAGTTATCTAGCTACTTAGAGAATCCGTGAAGCACCCGTGAGAAATGTTTCCACAAATAAAGGAAAGACAATATTTTATTTGTGAATAATCCTCAAAGAATATTATAGATTTCTCATGATAAAACAATTTCTATTTTCTGAAAGCGTGAAAGCTTTTTTTTACTAACTGGGCCTTTAAGAGTTGCCCTTAGCTTTTCCACCAAATGTTTACAAATCATGGGCTAAATGAAAACGATTATTTCGCATCGTTTTTTTAAATTCCAAACAGGAAAAAAATACATCTAAGGAAGATTTGTCCTTAGTTTCAAATAACACCAATACCCACTTTATGTATGTTGATTTTGAGATGATAATTCACCAGGCAATTACTACGTTTAGCCCCAAACCAATATAAACGGCTGTAGATTTCATCTTGGGCATATAAGTTATTTTAAATCAAAAGAATCTAAATCAGAATACTGTTGAAAACTTTTTTGGACTGTCTCTCCTGCCCCATGACCAAACTGAAGATTGCTTACTCCAAGACCTAATGTCCCGCAAACCTATCAATGAACATCTGGATGACTTTTTTGAATATTGGCATCATACAGATATTCTTGCAGGTAGCGACTTTCCAGCCTTTATGTGGGTCGACTTTAGTAGTAGTTCTCAGTGGACTACTAACTGCTCCGAGGAATTCCACGCTGAAATGGATGATCAATTTTACTCTTTCCAGCCCAATATACTCCTTCGGTGAGACATTAAACAGTTGCTCAGACTCAGACTTACGTTAAAACGAGACGCGAGAAGAAAACTACTCCCAAAAACGTGTGGGACAAAAAACATCGTATCAATACCTTCAAACATGTTCTCTCCCACCTATTTAATTTTGTTACTTATTATTGATAACTGCAACTTTGCTTGTAGTGTACTTACATTACGATAATATCATAAATCCAAACATTTTTAACTATACATACTGTATCTAGACAGTCTGAGACGTGGCGCAAATCGTCAGGTCGCCCCACGCCCACATCTTTGGAACGTGGGCAGGGAGGCTTGCGAAGCCACGAGATATAGACATGCCATGAGATGGGTGACGTCAGCTTTGTCAAGGAGTGGTGGCAGTGAGGCGTTTGCAAACAACAGTTCTGAATTGGGCGTGTGTGCTGCATCCTATAGTTTGTTGCCGATTTGTCTTCTGAGCACGCGGGGCGTGTTTCCAAAGAGGTTGTAGGGACCAAAGATCTGAAACTTCGGGCTGATGCTAGAACAGAAACATCTATCCTAACCATAGCGACAGACAGCAAATATTGAATAGTGATATGGTTGAGGAGTCCGATTCTGAGATCTGTAAAGAAAACGCTTCAGCGTTTGTTGTTGATAATTCTTCCGGGTTATGTGGCCGTGGTCCATGAAATTCTTCTATTCCTAACGTTTCGTCCAATACTACGTTGGACATCTTCAGAGGTATGGCTGGTCCTGTCGACTCTGAAGATGTCCAACGTAGTATTGGACGCAACATTAGGAATAGAAGAATTCCATAGACCACGCCCACATAACCCGGAAGAATTATCAACAACAGTACCATCTGGTCGTGAAAGCCTTCATTGTTTGCTTCAGCGTTTGTATATGTCAGCCGCGTTAGGCAGAGATCAACAGAAGTCACACTTTGTAAAAGTAAATTATTTTACAGACAAAATTCATGAAAATATTGTTTGGCTACTCCATGGTGTACTGAAGAAGATTGTGCAGCCGAAATTGGTATTACCACAGCAAAATTTACGCGCGTTTCGACTGTAACAAACTGTATTATTTTTCATTTGTTTCAAAGTTCCTAACTGTCTCATACAGATTTTGAGTTAAAAACATGCCAGTGTACTGCCGCAACGAAATGGACAATTTTGATGTGCTTTTAGGTACTAACGAACTTGCCTCAGGCATGGATGTGTGTGATGTACTTAGGTTAGTTAGGTTTAATTAGTTCTACGTTATGGGGGACTGATGACCTTAAAAGTTAAGTCCCATAGTGCTCAGAGCTATTTGAACAATTGTTTTTACTAACGAACTTCCTCCGATGTCCTAGACATCTCTATCAAAAGACAAATAGAGACAGGACTATTAATTTCGGAATAATAATTTTGAAATGAGACTCTTTCGAAATTAACATATTGTTATCTTACTCCATCCCTAAAATATTAATGTTGAGATAATTGCTGTTGTGAAAGATGAATGGATACTGTTCGTGTAGGAAACAACTGATAACGATTTGGAAGAGTATACGTACGGTATGCAAGAGAAAATCGTAGAAAGGTATTTAACTAGAGTGATTTTGGACTGCTACGTAGACAAAAGAGTTGTCAAACTGTGATTTAATTTCATTTAACTGCGCTGGACCGAAAACGTGCAGGTTTTTGCGGAATAACTGGCTAAAGAATACTAGACAAAGAGCAATACCACAATAGAGACGTGCTGTTCTTTGATCTTTACCTTCTTTGTCTGCCTCTTCAGGTGGGTTGTGCTACGTTTCCATGAAAGCGGGTAGGAACTGGAACTCGCTAACTCAGCAGAAAAAGTTTCGTTAACGATTAAACGTCAGTTACTGAAACTGTTATTTATTTTCTTTTCCCGTTACTACTTGCATCAAAGGACACCGTAATTGACCGTTACATGAAGTCCGTTAGTGTTTCGGACAGCTTTTTCGCGAAAAGTACTCGTACCAGGCGCTTGTGTAACAAGTCTTTAACTATGTAAGTGCATGTTCTCATCTCCAATCGTAATTGTATTTTATTTTATTTGGCTTTCGGAGTGTAATGGCCGATTAGCTAGATAAAAGGTACTAAACACACATTGATTGATGACATTGTATCAGGATATATATATATATAAGTTTAAAATTGTGTGTGTTCTTTTTAAATGGCTCTGAGCACTATGAGACTTAACTGCTGAGGTCATCAGTCCTACACACATCCACGCCGGAGCCAGGATTCGAACCTGCGGCCGTAGCGGTTCCCCACCCCTCTGTGTTTTTCAGTCTGTTGTTGATTGACGTATAATTAAAGTATCGATCAATAGTTTTGGTTAATTTAAAGGATAAGATAGAGGAACGATATAAGAATATTAACGACTGCTAATGGTGTTGTGGAAGAAATATCCACTGGGGTGACGAAAGTTGTGGGATAAAGATATGCACATATACAGATGGTTACAGTATCGCGTACAAAACCTATAAAAGGGCAGTGCATTGGCGGAGCTATCATTTGTACTCAGGAGATTCACATGAAAAGGGTTCCGACGTGATTATGGCCGTACGACGGAACTTAACAGACTTTGAACGCGGAATGGTGTTTTCATAGGACATTCAGTTTCGAAAATAATCAGATTTCAATATTTTGCACATGGTAGGCGTTAGCTCTCACCACGGATAAAAGCTGTGTCCGACGGCCTTCACCTAACGACCGAAAGCAGCGGCGTTTGCGTAGAGGTGTCAGTATTAACAGACAAGCAGCACTGCGTGAAGTAACCGACGCCGTACGTCTCCATTAGGACAATGCAGCGAAATTCAGCATTTATGGTCTATGGGAGCACATGACCGACGCGATTCCCTTTGCTAACAGCACGCCATCGCCTGCAGCGCCTCTCCTGGGCTCGTGACCATATCGAATGGAGCCCAAACGATTGGAAAATCGTAGCCTAGTGAGATGAGTCCCGGTAAAAGCTGTTGGTTGGGTTCTAGTTTGGGGCAGACCCCTCAAAGCCACGGACCCAAGTCGTCAACAAGGCACTGCGCAAGCTGGTGGTGGCTCCATAACGGTGTGGGCCGTGCTTACGTGGAACAGACTGGGACCTGTGGTCAAATGGTTCAGATGGACATCACATACATCTATGCCCGAGGCAGGATTCGAACCTGCGACCGTAGCGGGCTCGGCTCCAGACTGTTGCGCCCAGAACCGTACGGCCACTCCGGCCGGCACCTGTGCTCAAAATGTGCCGATAATTGACTTGAACGGTTATGTTAAGGTACTTGGACCCCATTTGCAGCCGTCCATGGACTTCATGTTCCCACACAACGATTTAATTATTATGGATGGCACTGCTTCATGTCGCCGAGCCACAACTGTTCGCAATTGTGATGAGCATTCTGGAAAATTCGAGCGAATGATTAAGCCACCCGGATCGCCAGGAATGAGTCTTATCGAATATTTACGGGACATAATGGAGAGGTCAGTTCGCGCATAAAATCCTGCAGCGGCATCGTTTTCGGAATTATGGACGGCTATTGAGGCAGCATGGCTCCAGATAGTTTCAGTTGACTGCCGACGACTCGTTCAGTCCACGCCACGTGGAGCTGCTGCACTACTCCAGGCAAAAGGAGGTCCGACACGATATCAGGTAGTGTCACGTGACTTTTGTCACCTCGGTGTGGGTGTACAAACACACGGCCGTAACAACTTGCAAAACGTCTTAAAAAGGCATTTATCCGTGAGTGATTCTGAACTGATATGTAAAAAAAAGAGAAGTGTTTTAGAGGGTAGAGAGGGTAGAGCGACTAAGATAATTGTTCTAGCACAACACATCTGCGAAATAGAACGAAAAGGTGTAGGAACAATATCGATGTAAATGTTTGATGCTACAGTTGATCGTACATATAAAATACGTATTAGCATGGACCGACTTACAATTGTACGTACTTGATCAACTTGTTGGCACTGTGTCATTACGGCTGGACGCGACATTCATTTGGTCCACATGCCACAAGAATTCCTCGGACAGTTTGTGTGCAGGTTAGACATTTTGTCCACAAAAATCATACCGTGCCACCTACTTCATCTTTGGAATACATTTGTAGCTGCCGTGCCATTTCACTACTATATTGTGGTGCACATGTTTTCAGTACTGCAAGAGAGCTGACTCTATAAGAAACCCACAACACCCACTCTCTTGTGGCCGCCACTCATGATGGACAATTAGATTGGAATCTTATAGTTCCAGTCCTCTTGCCATTGTTGAAAAGCATTCATAGTGATCTGACGGTGCAATTCAGAGGGTGAAAGTACTGGTCGATATATGTTTCGAATTTTGTGTTTTCTTGGAAAAGAATATCTTCTTCTTCATCATGAGTGATACGACTTTGAGATCTTACCCACAGGAATTCAATCGTCTGATTTTTGAATTTCACGCTGGATGTGCTGTCAAATGATTGCTTGTTTTCAAATTCCACTTCTTATGCCTTAGGGGTTATAAGACTGACTTCGAATCAAACAGAATGAGGACCTTGGAAATCTGAGGGAACTTACATATTTTAATACTTATAGTAAGACAACAGTTTCCACAGAAAAATAATCTAAGTTTCTTTCTGCAACTGAAACATTTTGAAGACATGCATTGGTATAAAAAGAAAAGCACAGCCCATATTTTATCCCTCCGAGAATTCGAAGCCATTGGAATACATGTGTAAAGAAAATAAAATAAAATAAATAAACGATAATTCGTAGTTTGCTTGCTACAGTACATTGCGTCAGAAATGTGGATTTGATATTAGTTATGAGTTGTTTAAACGTACACGTACTCCTAGGAGACTAATTATGCATATCTCCAAACGCAGTGCCGTAGGCGAGGGATGTTTCCTGTATTCTTCGCAGAACCACATCAGTACAGTAATGGAGTATTCTGAATCCATCGGATAATTCTTAAGGTCTTGGAGAGTACCAGCCACAAATGTGTGTGTGTGTGTGTGTGTGTGTGTGTGTGTGTGTGTGTGTGTGTGTGTATGTATGCGCGCGCGCGCGCGTCTGTGTGTGTGTGTGTGTGTGTGTGTGTGTGTGTGTGTAAGGGGAGGGGGGTGCCCTCGTCTACACCTTTAATGAGTCGAGTGAATATGTGAATACCGCGTTGCTAATTGTGTGTTGGTGAGTTGCAATGATACAAATGGTTCAAATGGCTCCGAGCACTATGGGACTTAACCTCTGAGGTTCAAATGGCTCTGATCACTATGCGACTTAGCTTTTGAGGTCATCAGTCCTCTATAACTTAGAACTACTTAAACCTAACTAACCTAAGGACATCACACACATCCATGCCCGAGGCAGGATTCGAACCTGCCACGGTAGCGCGGTTCCAGACTGTAGCACCTAGAACCGCTCGGCCATCTCGGCCGGCTGCAATGATACCTTAGAACTTCAAGGCGCTGTAGGGGACGCCTAGGAGAACGGAGTGATCACAGGAACCCGTACCTGGAAATCTCATCTGATGACACTACAGTGCATCTAAACCACTTCTTTCCTGCATTTTGGTACGGCACTGCTTGTGAAGGTTTCAAATCCCGATCTAATACAAATGTCTTACTTTTCGTATACAATCATCACATTACACACTACGCTCATTGTAACAGAATTCATTCTAAGGAGAAACCGAATGAGTTTGTACTGTTTTAAAGAGAGTGACTGAAGGCTTTAAGTTCTATCCTGCCTTCCTGATTTAGGTTATCTGTTGTTTCCCCAAATAGTTCAGCCAAGCACCGTAATGGTTTCTACTGAAAGATCGCGGTTGATAACCAATTTCATTCTTGTCACAATGGACTCGTAAGTAGGTACGTGCCTTTATCTCGAAATTGGATTGTTTTCAGAATGAAATTTTCACTCTGCAGTGGAGTTAGCGCTGATTTTGAAACCTGAACTTGGGTTGAAAACTTCCTGGCAGATGAAAACTGTGTGCCCGAACGAGACTCGAACTCGGGACCTTTGCTTTTCGCAGGCAAGTGCTCTACCATCTGAGCTACCGAAGCAGGACTCACGCCCAGTACTCACAGCTGTACTTCTGCCAGTATCTCGTCTGGCACATGTGAAATATCCTTGTAAATGAGAAAACAACCGGGGAATTCGCTTTTCAAGTATTATCGTAGCAAGTGTTCGATCTCAATTTCAAGATTATGCCTACCGTACGGCTACCAGCTCCCTTACAACATCAAAGATAGACACGTCTGCATGTTCGCTACAGCTCACGGTAGGGTGAATGATGTTACGACGCGTGCACTCCATACGAATGCTGGCGGCAAGTACTTTGGAAAACATCACGTTACTGTTTTTTATTCGTAACAGGAAGTACTACAGTGGTAGTGGCTTTCTCTTTAATTTTGTTTTGTGGTACCTTGGGATTCCTTTCATTTTATTTTAATTTTCACGAGTGCTTATACTTTTTTCTTACTTGCGTATTTGAGATAAAATTCTGCAAGACCCAGTGGCGTAAAGGGCAGTAAATATTATGTAGGCAGCAAAAGAACTTTCTCTCTCTCTAGCAGCAGATCGCTCGAAAAGCGAATAGTTCGAAACGAATGGAAAACGACGCAGGTAACAAAACCAAAGAAGTTACTTGCATTTCAAGTATCACAAACAGTACACATTTCAGACATAATTCAGACCGCAACGTACGTATTTTCAGATGTGTTTACTTCCACGACGTTATCATGCATAATGGCCAGCCTACGTTCCGCTGGCGCTAGATTGTTACTTACGTATCAGGTAGGAGTTGCTGCGCTGGCTGTTGTCATTCGTGACACAGCTTAATTTTGGCGTTGAAGTCATTAGTAACGGCCAACAGCCCTGATCCACTTTTGCTGAAATAAAAAAATACATAAAATTTAAGTAGTGAAGAACCGATTCGGAAAGTAATTAAATAGTGTAGATGAAATGCATCAGGGACAAATACGGCTCAGAACTCTATCTAAAATTTCGTTTGCTGTAGCATTTCTAAATCGATTAACACGAACTGAAGGGTAAAAAACGGAGGAGCTGGGAGGGAAAGGGCTAGATCCGTGGTTGCTAAACTTAGAAGTTTTTAAATCCTCCCATGAGACACCAAAAAAAGTTGGACAGAAATAAGAACTTACTTTTTTTTAAAAAAAAGTGCGATTGTTTATGGCCTGTAAACTTATACGTCTAGTATATATGAAATGAAATTGAATTAAATATTATTTCCAAGACTATCACATAATGTTTCAAGCTTCTAAAAGTGCAATTTTGATTAATTCACCACCTTCGTATGGTTTCTTATTCTGTGCAATAATTTTTTAAGCTTGGAATTACGCCTCAGTTGCTACATTATTCTTGTACAGTACTTTTAAAAAGTTGATTGTTGAGCCGCAAGTTTGGATTGTACCCTTGACGCAGAATACAGTGGTAACACTCGCAGACAGTCTCATTCAACACTAGTAATAAACCAGTTACAGAATTAACGGCATGAAATCAAACAACTTCATAAACAAAGTTAATGGAGATTATATATAAACCGATAATCTATACTAATATAAATGCAGAAGTGTGTTTGTTCTAATGGTTCTAATGGCTCTGAGCACTATGGGACTAAACATCTGTGGTCATCAGTCCCTAGAACTTAGAACTACTACCTAACGACATCACTCACATCCATGCCCGAGGCAGGATTCGAACCTGCGACCGTAGCGGTCGCGCGGTTCCAGACTGAAGCGCCTAGAACCGCACGGCCACACAGGCCGGCTCCTTTTCAATCCCTGAGTGAAGGCGGGTTTGTAGAGACGTTCAATATTCCCTTTCTTCCCAACTGATACACTTGAATGACACACTAAACAAACACATCTGTCCTTCACCTGTGACAACTTTTTTGCTTTTTGCTTGAACACGCCATCATTAAAGAAAAAGGAAGCTTAGTATTAATGTTTAAATCAAACAATCCACGTTAGCAAATATCTTATATCCGCACGAAAAATATAACGTGCACGAGTGTGCAATGAGGTACGAGGCTGACACTGTAGTGTTCTTGATTGAAAATGGCAGTTGCGTGTGAGAAACAAGCAGTTGTTCCCATGAGCGCCGTCAAAGCTCAGTGGAACAATCAACATTGGCCAACCTGAGCGTTACCGGGGTCTACTGAAAAGGTCCCCGCGAGCTTCTAGGGGCTCGCGATCGACTGTTTGCCAGAGGAACAACCATACTTTTTACATAAAAAAACTAGCACCGGAAAACTAAAACTTACACAAATTTATGGATGTAAAGGTTCATAATTGAGGCAAAGAATGGTCACATGTCAAAATGACACCAGAAACTTAAAACAACGTGATTAAAGCAGGCAAAATACGTCAGGAGCCTGTCCCTGTCCTCTGGCAACAAGGCTGCACACTGCGTAGCAGCTTCGGAATATGCCCCACTAAATGGTAACAGGAATACAGAAATACAAGTCGCTGAGGAATGAAATAAATAGTAAGTGCAGGGAAGCTAAGACGAAATGGCTGCAGGAAAAATGTGAAGACATCCAAAAAGATATGATTGTCGGAAGGACAGACTCAGCATACAGGAAAGTCGAAACAACCTTTGGTGACATTAAAAGCAATGGTGGTAACATTAAGAGTGCAACGGGAATTCCACTATTAAATGCAGAGGAGAGAGCAGATAGGTGGAAAGATTACATTGAAAGCCTCTATGAGGGTGAAGATTTGTCTGATGTGATAGAAGAAGAAACAGGAGTCGATTTAGAAGAGATAGGTGATCCAGTATTAGAATCGGAATTTAAAAGAGCTTTGGAAGACTTACGGTAAAATAAGGCAGAAGGGATAGATAACATTCCATCAGAATTTCTAAAATCATTAGGGGAAGTGGCAACAAAACGACTATTCACGTTGGTGTGTAGAATATATGAGTCTGGCGACATACCATCTGACTTTCGGAAAAGCATCATCCACACAATTCCGAACACGGCAAGAGCTGACAAGTGCGAGAATTATCGCACAATCAGCTTAACAGCTCATGCATCGAAGCTGCTTACAAGAATAATATACAGAAGAATGGAAAAGAAAATTGAGAATGCGCTAGGTGACGATCAGTTTGGCTTTAGGAAAAGTAAAGGCACTAGAGAGGCAATTCTGACGTTACGCTTAATAATGGAAGCAAGGATTTGTCGACCTGGAAAAAGCATTCGACATTATAAAATGGTGCAAGCTGTTCGAGATACCGAAAAAAGTAGGGGTATGCTATAGGGAGAGACGGTTCATATACAATATAGAACAGCGAGAAACATAACATCAGGATTGATGGTCACGAAGTCAATGAAGTTAAGGAATTCTGCTACCTAGGCAGTAAAAAAACCAATGACGGACGGAGCAAGGAGGACATCAAAAGCAGACTGGCTTGGCAAAAAAGGCATTTCTGGCCAAGAGAAGTCTACTAATATCAAATACCGGCCTTAATTTGAGGAAGAAATTTCTGAGGATGTACGTCTGGAGTACAGCATTGTATGGTAGTGAAACATGGACTGTGGGAAAACCGGAACAGAAGAGAATCTAAGCATTTGAGATGAGGTGCTATAGCCGAATGTTGAAAAATAGGTGGACTGATAAGGTAAGGAATGAGGAGGTTCTACGCAGAATCGGAGAGGAAAGGAACATGTGGAAAACACTGATAAGGAGAAGGGACAGGATGATAGGACATCTGCTAAGACATGAGGGAATGACTTCCATGGTACTAGAGGGAGCTGTAGAGGGCAAAAACTGTAGAGGAAGACAGAGATTGGAATACATCCAGCAAATAATTGAGGACGTAGGTAGCAAGTGCTACTCTGAGATGAAGAGGTTAGCACAGGAAAGGAATTCGTGGCGGGCCGCATCAAACCAGTCAGTAGACTGATGACTAAAAAAAAATGGTAACACTCGCAGACAGTCTCATTCAACACTAGTAATAAACCAGTTACAGAATAAACGGCATGAAATCAAACAACTTCATAAACAAAGTTAATGGAGATTATATATAAACCGATAATCTATACTAATATAAATGCAGAAGTGTGTTTGTTCTAATGGTTCTAATGGCTCTGAGCACTATGTGACTTAACTTCGGAGGTCATCAGTCCCCTAGAACTTAGAACTACTTAAACCTAACTAACCTAAGGACATCACACACATCCATCCCCGAGGCAGGATTCGTACCTGCGAACTTAGCGGTCTCTTGGTTCCAGACTGTAGCGCCTAGAACCGCTCGGGCACTCCGGCCTGCGAAGTGTGTTTGTCTCTTACCTTTTCACGGCTGAATCATTGACCCGATTTAATGAAATTTGCTGTGCAGATAGTTTGAACACTGACGAAGAACACTGTTGATTTAGAAAGCTTGTAGTACAAGATTTGAAAGAATATTACGCGCATTAGGAAAAAAAAAATATTACTCCTTGAAAAAGCTATTCACTATTTGCAACTTTATAAATCATGTCAAAATGCTTTTGTTGGTTCATATGTTCTACGTAATACGAATCAAAGTAATGAATACAATGCTTCACAGCCCGCAATCTGTTTAATCCATACTACTTACTGGTATTACACTAACGTCCAGAAAAAAAAATAGAACACTTTTAACGGCTAGAGATAAGTCGTTCATATTCACAGTACATGTACATTAGTATCTTCTGCAGAAATGATTAGGATTTCAGTCACCTCGGTTCAGCGTGCGTCCTATTGCCTAGCAGACTCAAGTCTGCAACACTTTCGCCATCATGGATGGCGATAGAGGCAGCATGGCTCAGTACATCCGCAGGGGACTTCCAGCGATTTGACTTGACAGCACGTCGAGTTGTTGCACTACGTCAGGTGAAAGGAGGTTCGACACTAGGTTACGAGATATTCAGTGACTTTCGTTTCATCACTGTATAAAGCGAATAAATATGTACCTCCTGCGGAAAATCGCCATTCCAACAGACTTGCCGCACTCGGCAGTTTTTCTGGAAAGAAATGTCAAATACGTATAGTTAATTAGAGTTGTTCATACCACGATAATCAAGGGCAGAGGTTCAAAATTATCAGAGAGAATTAAATGGGTGATACGCAGGTACTGGTCCACTCTCCAGGCAAGTACACTACTAGCCATTAGAATTGCTACACGAGGAAGATATCCAGATAACAAACGGGTATTGATTGGACAAATATATTATACTAGAACTGACATGTGATTACATTTACACGCAGTTTGGGTGCATAGATCCTGAGAAATCAATACCCAGAACAACCACCTCTGGCCGTAATAACGGCCTTGGGCAATGAGTCAGAGATTGGATGGCGTGTACAGGTACAGCTGCCCATGCAGCTTCAACAGGAAACCACAGTTCATCATGGATATTGACTGGCATATTGCGACGAGCCAGTTGCTCGGCCACCATTGACCAGACGTTTTCAGTTGGTGAGAGATCCGGAGAATGTACTGGCCAGGGTAGGCCGTACAGGGCCTGCAACGTGCGGTCGTGCATTATCCTGCTGAAATGTAGGGTTTCGCAGGGATCAAATGAAGGGTAGAGCCACGGGTCGTAAAACATCTTAAATGTAACATCCACTGTTCAAAGTTCCGTCAATGCGAACAAGAGGTGACCGAGAGGTAACCAATGGCACCCCATACCATCACGCTGGGTGATACGCCAGTATGGCGATGGCGAATATATGCTTCCAATTTGCGTTCACCGCGATGTCGCCAAACACGGATGCGACCATCATGATGCTGTAAACAGAACCTGGATTCATCCGAAAAAATGACGTTTCCAATCGTGCACTCAGGTTCGTCGTTAAGTACACCATCGCAGGCGCTCCTGTCTTTGATGCAGCGTCTAGGGTAACCGCAGCCAAGGTCTCCGAGATGAAAGTCCATGCTGCTGCAAACGTCGTCGAACTGCTGGTGCAAATGGTTGTAGTCTTGCAAACGTCCCCATCTGTTGACTCAGGGATCGAGACGTGGCTTCACGATCCATTACAGCCATGGGAATAAGATGCCTGTCATCTCGACTGCTAGTGATACGAGGCCGTTGGGATCCAGCATGGCGTTCTGTATTACCCTTGTGGACCCAGCGATTTCATATTCTGCTAACAGTCATTTGATCGTGACCAACGCGAGCAGCGATGTCGCGATACGATAAATCGCAATCGCGATAGGCTACAATCCGACCTTTATGAAAGTGGGAAACGTGATGGTAAGCATTTCTCCTCCTTACACGAGGCATAACAACAACGTTTCACCAGGCAAAGCCGGTCACCTGCTGTTTGTTATGAGAAATCGGTTGGAAAGTTCCCTCATGTCAGCACGTTGTAGGTGTGAATGCTCTGAAAAGCTTTGCACATCACAGCATCTTCTTCCAGTCGGTTAAATTTCGTGTCTGTAGCACGTCGTCTTCTTGGTGTAGGAATTTTAATGGCCAGTAGTGTACTCCTGTGTCGCTGCAGACAGTCTAGTACTAATAAAGACTGCGTTGTAGGTTTTACTCTTACCAGTACACGACGCAAGCCTCGTATAGAACGCTGGAAGTGTGTAGAGTCCTCAGCACAGACGAAATATTTGTGGGACGCTCTGGCTGGTTGAGCTCTAACGGAGCGCGCTTCGAGGTTGTCACAGAGTGGCCTGGTCCCTGTGACCCTCTCGTTCCCGCCGCCTCCCTGCTGCTGCCTCTGCGTGCCTAATGCGATTACCGACCCCGGCTTACACGGCCTCAGCCGGGGCGGCTGCCGCATCTGGCGCCCGGCCACACGAGCGCACTCCGGACGAGTAGCCTCTCATCTGCTGCTGCTGCTGCTGCTGCTGCCGCTGCCGCTGTGCTCGGTATCTACAGACGCAAGTGGCGCAAAGGCACGCACTGAGAAACACTGTACCCGGGGCACCGCCAGCGACACAAAGTGGTACAGCTTTTCCCGCTGCCACTGTCCTGCTTAACACGACGTGAAATACTCTTCAGTTTTCTAAGCCTTTTTTCATCTCTTGGCACCAAGGACTGAATTAATTATTATAAGTATATTGTATTTAACTTTGTTAGGCAGCATCGACCATACGACCAGTAATAACTCCAACAGCACAGACCTAATATAACCAATCACTTTAAGTGAGGTGACGAAAGAAACGTATTATCATGAATAGTAAAACAATGACAGTACTTTGACTTTCTTCTTGTGATTGCATGCAACCGGTAACAAGAATCATCAGTGCTGATTCGGCAGGGAACGGAGGGCGTCTACATCACTTTCAACGCGAGGTGTTTGAGAAAGTGCACGTACGTTGTTGATACCTGAGAAGTCCGTCTTTTAGGTTTTCTGGAACTCTTACACTTGCACCCTGTTACCGACTTACCAACACCTGTCTCAGAAGTAACTCGTTGGTGTTTCCGCAGAAAACGTTGTAGATAGGGCAACCACAGCTATGACTAGTCATCTTGGGTATCAATATCAGCTTTAGCTGTATTTTAGTCCTTTATTATTGGATCATTATCAGTTTCGTGACACCTTCAGCTGAAGATGTGACAAAAAGAGTAGAGAGCAAAAGTTCGGAACCTTTTTATCCAATATTCGTTTTCCTTCACAACAAGACTCCAGTAAAAAGCGATACTTCATAGAATAAAACAGTCGGATTCCATTATAGTGGATGGGTCCTAAACAAATCGTACCATAGTGGTCCATTTGTAAGGGAAAAATAAATAAAAACTATCAATACCTAATTTTGGACCAGAATGAAAAACCAAGAAGTGATTGCCCCAAAATGTGGGTTTTAGTGCCACGAAACCGGTAATGATTCCATAATAAAGGACGAAATACAGCTGAAGCGGTTATTAATACCCAAAATCATTGCTGTTTCGTTCGCAGTAACAGTGGCCACTTGCGCAGTTACCAATAGCTGTCACAAAATAACCGGAAGGGTCTCCTAGAACACTTTATACACTGTAATTTCCGCAACATTGTCAGGTTACTGTTTGTGTCGCATACATCATATGTTCAATGTAAAGCCAGTGGATGGTTCAAAGATCCTTCTAAATATACACTCTGAGACAAAAAACGACTCACGACGAAGGAGTCATCGGAATGAGACGAAAATCGGTAGCTGAGATGCAGATGTACAGACAAAGTAAAGATTACAATTTCAGAAAAACTCGATAATTTATTCAAAAAAAAGAGCTTCACAAATTCAGGAAGTCATCAACACGTTGGCCCACGTCCCGTCCTTACGCAAACGGCTATTCGACTTGGAGTTGTTGGATGTCCTCCTGAAGGATGTAGTGCCGGATTTTGCCCAATTGGCGCATTAGATCGTGAAAATTCCAACCCGTGACGGTCCTTATGTTCGCAGTTGGGAGAGATCAGGCGAACTTCCTGGTCAAAGTTGGGCAAGCGCGAAGACAAGTAATCGATATTCTCGCCGTGTTTGGTCAGGCATTACCTTGCTCAAATGTAAGCCAAGGATGGCTTGCCATGAAAGACAACAAAACGGGGCGTAGAATATCGCTGTGCTCTAAAGGAACCGTGGGTGACAACCAAAGGGGTCCTGCTATGAAAAGAACTGACACACCAGACCATCACTCCTGGTTATCGGGTTGTATGGCGGGCAATAGTTGAGTTGTGGACACGTCTTCGACTTGAAGTGTCACATACTGGAGTGGAGTTGTCTTCAGTCGTAAATCCCGCTTCGAACTGAGCTTAGATGGCCAGTGAAGACATATCTGGAGACGAACGGACTGACTGGCGTCCGCCTTGCGCCCGGATGGCCAGGAGTGATGGTCTGAGGTACCATCTCTTTTCAAAGTAGGATCACTTGGTAGCCATCGGCGATTCCGCAACAGCACGCCGATACATCGACGATATTCTGTGTCCTGTTTTCTTGTCTTTCATGGCAAGCCATCCTAGGTTTACATGTCAGCAAGATACTGCCTGCCCGCACACAGCGGGTGCTCTCTGGTGCTTGTGTTCGTGCTTGCCAAACCCTGCCTCGGCCAGCAACGTCTTTGGATCTCTCCCCGACTGAGAACGTTTGTATCATTATGGGCAGGGCCCTCCAACAAGCTCGGGATGTTTACCATCTAAAGCACCAGATGGACGGAATTTGGCACGGTATCTCTCAGGAAGACATCCAACAACTCTCTCAGTCAATGCTTGCTCGAGGGTTAGATATGGACCAATGCATAATTGATTCCCACAATTTATCAAGCTCTTTTTCTTGAATTGACCATCCAGTTTTTCTGAAATTGTAATAATTTGTTTGTACATGTGCGTCGTATCTATCTATTTTCGTCACAGTTGGTTAACTTCTTCTTAGTGCGTCATTTTTCTCGAATGTTAAGTGTGGGAAATAAATTTAACATTATGGTGAATTAGCATCCATTACTATTTACTTAAGTCTAAACAGTAAGTGACAACTTGTAAGACGACTTCATTTAACTTCCCAATATTGCGGTACTGGTCCGCAGAAACTGTCACTAAATCCATTTCATGTGTTATGACAGAAAATTCTATCTTACAGGACATTCTAAAATGTCATGAAGGAAGATCGGCCACTACATTCTTAGTTAACAGAATATAAATTACAAAGTCAATCTTTCGCCACATATACGAATAACGTAGCGGATACCGTGATGAGGCTTTTAGCAGATGACGCTGTTGTGTGCAACAAAGTCGCAACGCTAGGAAACTGTAGCGATGTGCAGGGAGGGAGGCGTGCGCATGATCGACGCCTGGCAGATACACAACAAACTGAAAGTGTTGTGGTTGGCAGGAGAGCCATCACAGGGTTACTTAAGGAGGCCGAAATGCACGCGTTTTAGCTCACGAAGGCTGGCGTGAGGTCTGGAATATGACAAGGGAATTAGAGTTGAGAAAAACGGACGTAGCTGGTGGAATACTTAACTTTAATCCATTAATGACGAACGTCGCTCTTGACATTACATGATTCACAGTATCTATAGAAACTGATAATGGCGCCTTGCTAGGTTGTAGCAAATAACGTAGCTGAAGGCTATGCTAACTATCGTCTCGGCAAATGAGAGCGTAGAAGTCAGTGAACCATCGGTAGCAAAGTCGGCTGTACAACTGGGGCGAGTGCAAGGAAGTCTCTCTAGACCTACCGTGTGGTGGCGCTCGGTCTGCAATCACTGATAGTGGCGACACGCGGGTCCGACGTATAGTAATGGACCGCGGCCGATTTAAAGGGTACCACCTAGCAAGTGTGGTGTCTGGCGGTGACACCACAGAAAGTCTATAGGTTTGTATCGAATGCTTGTTCAATATTATGAAATAAATGAAAAAGTTGTAAAGTATATTATAGAACACTACAAATATTGTGCAGCGTGTGGCCATTACTGAGCAGTACTCTGCCACTTGCTTACAAGATTCATTTTCGTTCATAAAACTTTCAGAGGCCCCATATTTCGTTTTGGTATCTTTTATTATTATTACACTAGTTGGGAAATGTGCAAAAAATTAAGAAATTAAATAGGTTCGAATGACTCATGTAGGTGAACTGTCTTTCGCTAGTATTTAAAATCAATTTTACCTTGTATATATATATGAAATTTTCTTCTTTTATTTACCAGTGTATAAGTAAGAGTGATTTTTTAACATTATTGGAGCATAAAGTGTTGGGTTGTATTCGGTTCTGTGAGGATAAAGACAAAGGGTTTATTGATATTCCTCAGCCTTTTAAAAATGTCATTAAGTTAATTCGCAAGGAACAACATATTCCTATTTGAACTGCATATTAATTTTATTCTTTTCTGGTAGTCACTAGTCAAAGAGTTCCTTTAACTTTTTGGGTAATTTTTCCTTATTTAACTTATGTAAGCCCTTTTTCTTACAGTTTCTTATATACGTTTTACTACATTAGTTTTTTATATCGCGATGTGTGCTAGATGGTTACCAAATTTCACATTTTTCTTTACAATGTTCTTTGTATTCTGTTATTAAAATTCTTTCGTATGTAGTTAGTTTAGCTGCGATTTTATTGTCTTTGATTTTTATTGGTACATTAGAGATTCTTAACTTCATAAATTAACTCCCTCAGTGTCACTATTTTTTTTGCTTCTTATTTTGGAGAAAATTCTTTTCGATATTGCTGAGGTTGAATCTGTATATAAGACACAGAACAGCGAAAACTTTTACTAGGTTTAGGTAACATCAATGTGAATGAAAACGAAAGGACGAGAAAGCTAATGCGTGTTAATTACTGGTCAGTACATGCAAAGAAAGGTATCGAACATCTCTGAGGGAAGTTCTTATAAGGAAATTCTAATACGACGGTTGTCCGTAAATTAAGGTCTCCAATGCTTTTTCACCTAGTAAACATCATTTTCTTGCAAAACCAATTACAGATTTTGAAAGACTGGACTGCTAGCTATTTTTCAACGTAGCCTCGTCACGATAGATGCACTTTTGGATACACTCCGAAAGCTTTTTCATACCCTCGTCGTACCAGTCTCACGCCGACTCGTGCAGGAAGGAATGGATGCCTTCTGCTCTTCGTCGCTTGAGAATATTATTTCCCGCCATCAGTGGTAGCCAAATCAGGGCTGTGTGGAGGATGGTCAATGATTTTGCACCCAAATTTGGCAATGAGGTCTGTCGTTGGGCGGGTGACGTAAGGGCGGGCGTTGTCATGGTGCAAAGGAACTCCCTTTGTCAGCCGGCACTTGCTTTTGTTCTGTATAGCCCGCCGTAGCTTTGTTAGTGTCCCGCAGTCCCCTGCCACGTTAATTGCTGTACCCCTTCCCAGGTAGTCGGCCAGCAGAACGCATTTCCTCTTCCAGAGTACCGGATCCTTCACCTCACCCCTCGGTGGCGTTTTCTTGAACTTCCTCACATTTGGAGAACCGAAATTGTTCCTTAAGCTCTGGCGTGAAGTAGTGGATCAGAGTCTAATTCACGGTTGCAACTGAATCCACCCTCTTCCCCGTAACGGAGCAGAAAATAGCGTGCACTTTCCATGGAATCTTTTACGAAATTCCAGTCACCAACTTTCTCCTCCGAATGCGAAAATATTTTGCTGACGCCGACTTCCATAGGGAGGAACGATAACCAAGATAAAATCAGGGAAATCAGAGCTCATAGGCAAACGTATAGGTGTTCATTCTACCCGCGCGCTATACGAGATTGGAATAACAGAGAACTGTGAAGGTGGTTCGATAAACCCTCTGTCAATTTCTTAAATGTAATTTGCAGAGTATCCATGTAGATGTATATGTAGATGTGCTTCTTTTTGTGTTCATCAGTGAGCATCCGGTGACACCCACCTGGCGCATGCCTTGTGGTACTTCAAACTGTCCGTGAAAACCTTGTCGTAGGCAGTCATAAGACATCCTCTGTCAGTTCGCCAATCTCTCGCACAGTCACACGCCGGTCCGGAATCAAAACTTCTTCAGCTTCCGTCACTGTCTCGTTCGAAACTGATGGACCCCTGTGGCCGTCCTTGTCGTGCTCATTTGCCCAGCCGTCTGCCAACTCCCCACACCATTTACGCACTTGTTTCACGTCTGTATACTTTTCTCCATACACACTTGTTAACTCGCGATGGATTTCAGTTGGAGTCGACCCCTTAAACCGCAGAAACTTTATCACAGAACGCAATTCACACTTGGTGGAAGCGTTGATCTTTCCCTTCCATGGGAAGCCGCCATCCGGATGGTTTCCGGCACACGCAGCCGTTTACCGATCGCAGCAGTGCTGAGCCAGGGGTGCCTCCAAACGGTGCCCAGAGACATTGCTCAGACGCTGGCCGAGCATTTTGCTCAAACTACTGCCAATGCAAGCCAGGATCCCAGGTTTTGTCGCTACCGTGCAACTGTAGAGAGGAAAAAGTTGTACATCAGGTCCAACGGTTCTGAGGCCTACAACTTCCCTTTCTCTGTGTGGGAGCTGGAATCGGCTCTGGCTGAGGCTGCTGACACTGCATCCGGTCACGACAACATCCGGTGTTGCATGCTTCGTCATTTTCCAGCAGCGTCCCAGGAAATCCTCCTCGACTGTTTTAATCTAATATGGCAGGCAGGTAACTTCTCCAACTCGTGGAGGGAGGCAATTCTGATCCCTCTGCTCAAACCAGGAAAGGACCGTGCGTGTCCAAGTAGTAATCGGAGCATAGCCCTAACGGGCTGTATAGCAAAGACCCTGGAACGGATGGTTAACCGTCGTCTGGTCTGGCTTTTGGAGACCAGGCAACTTCTTAGCCGCTCTCAGTCTGGATTCCGTAAATATCGGTCCACGGTTGATAAGCTGGCCCTCCTAGAGGCAGTTATTCAGCAGGCTTTCCACCGTCAGCGTCACTGTATCAGCATATTCTTTGATAACAGTAAGGCATATGATACTACTTGGAGACTGTATTCTTGCACAACTGCATGAATAGTTCTTTCGTGGGCACCTCCCCATTTTCATTCGGTCTTTGCTGTCTCAGTGGATTTTTCGGACCCAAGTTGGTAACACACAGTCTGATCGGTTTGAACTGGAGAATGGTGTCCCTCAGGGCAGTGTTTTAAGTGTTACCCTTTTTGCCATAGCCATCAACAGTATAACGTCTACAGTGAGGAGTCCAGAACAGTGCTTCTTATATGTGAGCGACTTTGCTGTTTTCTGTTCCTGTGAACCGTCAGTTGCAGCTAACAGTGCGGCGGTTAGAGGAGTGGGCTGCAAAGAGGGGTTTTCAGTTTTCTGCTGAAAAGTCTGTTTGTGTTCATTTTAATCGTTCTCGTCGACCTTTTAACCATCCGGCGGCAGCTCCTACTGGTGCGCCAGGCTTGTAAGTTTCTCGCAGCTCCAACCCCGCCTGCTCACCATATAGTTCCTCATCCGCCTCCGAACCGTCTTTACCCCCACCATCCCCAGACTACATTGCCGTTTGGAATCCGTGTGCAATGTGTGCTACAGTCCCTCGGTGTTGAGTCTGTACACCCCAAATCCACGGTTTTAACTATCTGCCACCCTGTTTACTGGAGAGGCCCAGAGTGATTTTAGGTCTGGTGCGGTACAGGAGAGATAGCACTCCTGCTTCCGTTTTTCATGGGGTCTTTTCTGCCGTTTTATCTGATCACCACGACAATGTAGCTGTTTCTACGGATGGGTCTAAGCAGGGTGACTCTGTTGGTTGCTTCCTGGATCGTGTCCTCGTCAGACTGACTCCCGAATTTACCACCTTTGACGCAGAATTGTATGCCATCTTGCGGGCACTGGAGCAGATGAGACTTTGTCCCAGTGTTGGATTTCTCGTCTGTTCAGATTCTTTGAGCGCCCTTTACTATCCCCATCGTTTGTACCCAGAAGATAAGGGAACCCAGACTATCCAAGGCGCCCTCCTTCAACTACATCGATTGGGGAAGGAGGTGTCTTTCTGCTGGATACCAGGGCATGCGGGAATTCTGAGGAATTAAAGGACTGATCAAGAAGCCAAGGAGGCGTGTCGTGACGGTCAGGTCTTTTAGTGTGCCATCCCACTGCATGCCCTCACCTCGCTGTTGAGGTATAAAGTCCTGTGTCGTTGGGAACATGAGTGGCTAGAAGTGACCGACAACAAGCTCCATGTGATCAAGCCCATAACTCGTTCCAGCTACGTCGACGGGACGAGGTCATCCTTACTCGTCTTCGCATCGGCTACAGCTATGAGGCATGGATTTTTACTCTGGCTAGACGACCCTCCGATGTGTTGTGCTTGTGTCGTGCAGATCACGGTGCACCACGTTTTATTGGACTGCATTTTATTTGCTGACAAGCGGACTGCAGCGGATTTGCCGGCGGATCTGCAGTCTCTTTTATGCAAAGCTCAAACGAATGTAGTTCGGATTTTAAAGTTCTGAGAATTGTCCCACATTTTAACAAGATTTCGGGGAGATATTTTTAACGTGTCAACGGGGTGGGTGGCTCATCCAAATTTTTTCGTAAGTGGTCAGCCAGTTTCATTTCCCTGTGCTGTTCTTGTATCTCTTTTATGGTTTTTTTCCTCTTTTTTACTTTCTTGATTGACCCTTGGTTTTAGTGCACTAGAGAATACCTGTGCGGTAGTCATTGTGCGGTCGTTTCGTGTGCATGCGTGTACGACAGTTTTCATTCTTATCCGCATTCGTTTGTTTTCATCGACGTCAGAGCGCTAGTAACCTCGCCGTTGGGCGCCCGTGAGATCCCAAACCACACACACACACACACACACACACACACACACACACACACACACACACACTCCATCGTTAACGGCTGTCTCGCCAAGAATGAGCGCCTCAGAGAGAAGGGGACTGGCAACAGTAGTGGAGAGGTTTGGGAAGCAAAGAACACGGTGCTGTTGTCAGATTTAAGCTAGCTCGGTCCTGCCCGAACGGAGCTCGTTGGAGACCTTACTTTACGGACAGCCCTCGTGTACGCGAATTTTTGACACTCTTTTGCTAATTTTCCTTCCATTGTTTTCTTCCGAGAGTAATGTAAAGAAACTATGAAACAGCATCAACCACTTGAGCGTCAAACCTTTTGAAACGCAGTAAATGATACTCCATTTTAGTGTAGTTCAGTAACAGTGTATATTACCGATCCTCTAGGAGCCACTTCAGCCGGTGAGCCCTGGCAGTGCAGCTACCGGCCCCTGTGGGCCAGACACTCTCTCTCTCTCCTGGCCGCCCTGCTGCGGTGGCACTCGTCGGCTGCGGCTGTGCCCCGGCGTGCTGTAGACACAGGGCCGGAGGCTGCGGTGCCCCTCCAGAGGAGGGCGTGTTACGCGCGACCTGCGCACAAAGGCGACGGCCGCCCTGTCCGCCTCTAACGCGACCGTTTTGTCTGCGCCCACGTCCGGCGAACAATCTCTTTGGGTGCGGCGCGACTCGACACGGCTTCTATCCACAGCAGGGCCCGACAGACGTTCCCAGCGACCACTACAGCTCTCGGCGTGTCCGCGAAACGAGGCCGCACTGTACAGTGATCCTCCGTACACACACAAACTGACTCACTGACAGAGTTCGGCTTTCCGCAAACGTTCGTTGTCTGTACACACAAAGCGCGTTTCAAAAAGATTCACCCGTTTTCAACAAGATTATATTTTCAACGTGAATGAAGATAGGAACTTTCCAAAGAATCCTGATACAAAGATATATCATTTAGATGACAATCAGTTTGGCTTTTCGTAAGGTAAACTATACCATTAATAAGGCACGTCTGCAAAATACTGACACGAATTCTTTACAGACGAGTGGAGAAACTGGTAGAAGACGGCCTCGGGGAAGATCAGTTTGGATTCCGTAGAAATGTCGGAAAAAGTGAGGCAATACTGACCCTACGACTTATATTACAAGCTAGATTAAGTAAAGGTAAACCTACGTTTCTAGCATATGTAGACTTAGAGAAAGCTTTTGACAATGTTGACTGGAATACTATCTCTCATACTCTAAAAGTAGCAGCTGTAAAATACAGGGAGCGAAAGGCTATTTACAATTTATACAGAAACCAGATGGCACTTGTAAGAGTTGAGGGGCATGAAAGGGAAGCAGTGTTCGGGAAATGAGTGAGACAGGGCTGTAGCCGATCCCAGATGTTATTCAATCTGTATATTGAGCAAGCAGTAAAGGAAAGAAAACAAAAGATCGGAGTAGGTATTAAAATCCATAGAGAACAAATAAAAACTTTGAGGTTCGCCGATGACATTGTAATTCTGTCAGAGACAGCAGAGGACTTGGAAGAGCAGTTGAACGGAATTGACAGTGTCTTGAAAGGAGGATATAAGATGAACATCAACAAAAGCAAAACGAGGATAATGGAATGTAGTCGTATTTAAGTCAGGTGATTCTGAGGATATTAGATTAGAAAATCGGACGCTTAAAGTAGTAAATGAGTTTTGCTAGTTGAGCAGCAAAATAACTCACTATGGTCGAAGTAGAGATGATATAAAATGTAGACTGGCAATGGCAAGGAAAGCGGTCCTGAAGAAGAAAAATTTGTTAACATCGAGTATAGATTTAAGTCTCAGGAAGTCATTGCTGAAAGTATTTGTATGGACTGAAGCCATGTATGGA
The DNA here is from genome assembly GCF_023897955.1 of Schistocerca gregaria. NCBI lineage: Eukaryota > Metazoa > Arthropoda > Insecta > Orthoptera > Acrididae > Schistocerca > Schistocerca gregaria. The sequence continues at coordinate 47,919,325 of NC_064925.1, forward strand.
AGTCAAACGTGGACGATAAATAGTTTAGACAAGAAGTGCTGCAGGAGGATGCTGAAGATTAGATGGGTAGATCACATAACTAATCAGGAGGTATTAAATAGCATTGGGGAGAAGAGAAATTTGTGGCGCAACCTGAATAGAAAAGGGATCGGTTGGTAGGACATATTTTGAGGCATCAGGGGATCACCAATTTAGTATAGGAGGTCAGCGTGGAGGGTAAAAATGGTAGAGGGAGATCAAGACATGAATACACTAAACAGATTCAGAAGGATGTAGGTTGCAGTAGGTACTGGGAGATGAAGAAGCGTGCACAGCGTAGAGTAGCATGGAGAGCTTCATCAAACCTGTCTCTGGGCTGAAGACCACGATAACAACAAGGTAAAGGCGCCAGACCGGCAGTTTTGACGAAATGATTGGTAATAGTAACAAGACTAAGGAAAATCTAGAGACGCTCATAGGATTTGTAGACAATGTAAAGTGGGCCAAGATCTTTCAAAAATTCTGAGAAAAAAAAGTGTTACCTATGGGGGAAGACGTATGTACAATATGTACAAGAACAAAAAGGTATAAAATAAGAATCGAAGACCAAGAATGGAATGCACAGTTTAAAAAAGGGCGTAAGACAGTCTTCCTCCTTTATTGTTTAATCTGTACATCGATAGAGCAGTGACGAAAATACAAGAATGGTTCAAGAAAAGAATTAAAATTGATGGTGAAGGGATGTGAATGATAAGGTCCGCTGATGACTTTGCTATCATCAGTAAAAGTGTGGAACAACTGTTGAAAGTAATGTACAGTAATGGTACAGGATATGGACTGAGGGCAACCGCGCGGCCTCTCCCGGCGGAGGTTCGAGTTCTCCCTCGGACATGGGTGTGTGTGTTGTTCTTAGCATAGGTTAGTTTAAGTTAGTTTACGTAGTGTGTAAGTCTAGGGACCGATGATCTCTGCAGTTTGGTCCCTTAAGAACTCACGTAGATTTGAAAATTTTTTAGGGTAACCAGAAGAATTACTAGCAGTAGCACAAATCAGACTAACCATAAAGCTAAAATCCTAGGGTTTATTTTCAGCATTAAAGTTTCCACAAAAATAAACAGGAAGTGAACAATAAATGAATAATGTATTGTCAACTGTTGTTAACAACTGGCCGGTCTACGTGGCCGTGCGGTTCTAGGCGCTACAGTCTGGAGCCGAGCGACCGCTACAGTCGCAGGTTCACATCCTGCCTCGGGCATGGATGTGTGTGATGTCCTTACGTTAGTTGGGTTTAATTAGTTCTAAGTTCTAGCCGACTGATGACCTCAGAAGTTAAGTCGCATAGTGCTCAGAGCCATTTGAACCATTTTTGAGGAGGAGGAGGAGTAAAGGGTAAAGGAGGGGATGGAGTGAAGGAAGAGGAGATGGACATATAAACAAAAACTTTTTCCGTCGGTCAACAAGCTGTTCACCTTCTCGGCGGTAGAAGTCAAGTTTTCAAGTCCACGTCATTACTGAGCGAAACAATACGCAACGCATTCGAGAAAGATCAGAACAGATGGAAATCCGAAAGCGCCAAGTTGGAGCAGTGTGGTGGATGTGTCAGCATGTCCGAGTCAAGCGTTTCAGTGGTTTCCTTGGGGATGTGAGGGTGTTGTCATATTGTAGAAGACGCCATGTCGCCGATCAGGTCGTTGTTCCTGGATAGTGTTATTGAGTCGATGCGTTTGTTGAATGTAAAGTTACGCATTCACGGTTTGGTTCCGTTCAAGCAATTCGTGCTCGATCATACACATCTTTGAAGTCGAAATTGCCGTCTTTTAATCGCTTAACCAATTCTGAATCGTCATAAGTGGCAATGCTTCTTCGTCATACGCTTCCCAAATCTCTTGGCACCTCGATTAAACACAAAAAGCAGAAAGCATCGAAAAAGTGTCAACCTACACTCCATTTTAATGACCTGGAAAAGAAAAGAAAGCATACCACCATCAGAAACAAAACACGCTGTTTTATACAGCACTTAATTCTGTACTGAATAACATAAAACGCAATGCCATAACATTTTATTCCTCACACAATTTTTTCGCATAAAAAAGCAGAGAGGCTTATGGGCCATCCCAATAGCTGAAGTTAGGGAACTCTGGTTCCTTGGAAGCAAAATACGTATGACGGACTAACCAAGGAGGACAAAAAAGTAAAATAGCAAAGTTGGAGAGGGTATTCGTGGCCAAAAGCAGTCTGTTAGTTTGAGCCATGGTCATTATTTACGGAAGAACTTTCTGGGAATGTACCTGTGCTACACATCCTTGTGTGGAAGTGAATCATGGACTGTTGTGATACCGGAACCGAAGAGAATCTAAGCGTCTGTGTACTACAGAGGGCTCATGTGGGCTGATAAGGAATGAGGAGGTTCTCTGGAGTATAGGTGAGTAGTGGAATATGTGGAGAACACTGACTAGAAAAAGGGACAGGGTGATAGGATATACTTTAAAGCATCAGCTTCCGAACCGTAGAGAGTAAAAACTGCAGGGTAAGACAGAGAATCGAATATACCAAACAAATAATTGAGGACGTTGGATGTAAATGCTACTTTCGCATCAAACCAGTCAGAGGACAGACGAAAAAAAAAATTACATGCATACCCACATACACTTGTCGTACTTTCTGCAACTTCGCTTTGGACCAAAATTTTCCCTTACCGATCATAGATATTCAATGTGCTTTCCACCAGCTGTACAACTAATGGCCTTAGAGTGTCACACTACTTCTAGCATATCTGGAGTTGTTATATTTCATTGGTGGCCAGTGATGAAGTACTGATGTGCTACAGCACGCTGTAAATAACACTTTAAAATTATGCCAATGCGAACTGGAAATAGCACTAAAATTACGCTATTTGATTTAAAATGCGAACGAAATGGACGAAAACATGTTTTGCAGTTCTCTCGATGCAGTAACTAGATACCACAGTGTCGGGTACCGAAATGATTTCAGCTGTGCTATGATCCAGAGAAGAGAGACAGCTGTCTTTGTGCGACTGCACAAGCTCTGTGTGACGTCATACCTGCCGGTACTAACTGTGCTACAATCCTCACAGTGCCACTGAAATAACACAGGTCTAGCAATATCTCCACCACACCACCTGAGCTCTAACCAAGCGACCAATGAAAAGTCAGAACTGGGAGGCCAAACGATAAGCGCTGTGTTTCACCCATGTATAGATTTTTATAGTGAATGCCGTTTTTGGCGCATAGAAGTTTTATCACAAACACAATTAAGTGTCAGTTAATGATGCTTCAGCAATGTAAGCCTTCAGGAGATATTAACATGCATAATAATGCTGTTAAGTATTGTTAAATATTGCGCGTCTTCAGCGTGGCCGTGAGGTTAGGAGACGTAGGGTTACAGAACAGAAAGAAGTAGTTTTACATTGTGTTGTATGAAATTATCACTTTTTCTCATCCTTCACGTTCGTAACAGATTCTGGGAGCAGCAACGGCATTTCTATTCTTCCTTGTCACATATATTTGACCGTTTCATCTGAAAATGTTGAGAATCCAGAGTCTGTGGCTAGACAGAATAATTGAGAAGAATATGGTAGCCTACGTTGGCAGTTTGAGCTACAAAGTTATAGATACTCATAAATTCGGAGGCAGAAAACAACGATGTATGAGTTCTACTTTTTATTTTAATACGTTTTCTGTGCACTTCTTTTCTGTTTATTTTTTTAGTAGTGTACCACACTGGCTAAATTTTGCATGCAGCGTCAGTGTTGTATTTATTGTTATTGCTATGAAGCGTCACAATTCGTCCCAAGTTGTTGGAAGGTGAGGCATACAGACAGCGTCCTTCACAACACAAAAATTACGACATACTGTGAGATCAGGCAACATTAGAGATAAATGGTGCAATGAGGATCTGTGCACCCCTTTATGCTGTGAGGCAGTGAAGAGTCGCATCTCAACGAAAATCACGCAGGCAGTGATTTCACGTCAGAGCAGCACTTGCAACGTACGTCCTCAGTTATTTGCTGGACGTATTCCGATCTCTGTCTTCCTATACTGTTTTTACAATGTACAGCTCCCTCTAGTACAATGGAAGCTATTCCCTGATAGTTTCGCAGATGTCCTATCACCGTGTCCCTTCTTCGTTTCAGTGTTTTGCACAGATTCTTCTCCTCTCCGATTCTGCGCACCACCTCCTCATTCCTTACTCTACCAGTGTACCTAATTTTCAACGTTCGTCAAATGCTTCGATTCTCTTCGGTTCCGGTTTTCCCACAGCTCACGTTTCACTAACATACTATGCTGTCCTCCTGGCATACATTCTCAAAAAATTTATCCTCAATCAAATTAGGTGCTATGTTTGATACCAGTAGACTTCTCTTGGCCAGGGAGTCCCTTTCTGCCAGTCCGTCCGTCACTGGTTATTTTGCTGCCTAGGAAGTAATATTCCTTAACATCACTTACGTCGGGAGCATCAATTCTGATGTTAAGTTTCCGCTGTTCTCGTTTCTGCTACTTCTCTTTATTTTCGTCTTTTTCGATTTACTCTCAATCTATATTCAGTGCTCATTAGACTATTCATTCGATTCAGCAGAACTAGTAATTGTTCTTCACTTTCACTGAGGATAGAAATATCATCAACAAATCGTATCTTTGATATCCTTTCAGTTTGAATTTTAACACCACCCCTAAAGCTTCCTTTTATTTCTCTCATTGCTTCTTCGTCTTGTCGATGAATAGTAGGGCGAAAGACTGCATCCCTGAATGAAATTTTCAATGTGCATCAGAGGGTGCGCTGATATGAAACTTCCTGGCAGATTAAAACTGTTTGCCGGACTGAGACTCGAACTCGGGACCTTTGCCTTTCGCGGGCAAGTGCACTTGCACGCGGAAGGCTGAGTTCCCGACTTCGAGTCTCGGTCCCGCACACAGTTTTAATCTGCCAGGAAGTGACTACATCTCTTTCTTACATCATTTTTAATCTGAGCACTTCCTTTTTGGTCTTCCATTTTTACTATTCGCTCTTGGCGCATGTACGTGTCGTGTATTACCAGTCTATCCAAGTATTTTACCCCTAAGTACCTCAGAACGTCTAACATCTTACATCATTTTGCACTGTCGAGCGCTTTTTGCAGGTCAACAAATCCAAAGAACGTGTATTGATTTTTATTCAGTCTTGCTTCCAATTTTATCCGCAACGTCACAACAACCTCTCTGGGGCCTTTATCTTTCCTTAAATCCAAACTGACTGTCATCTAACACATCCTCAGTTTTCTTTTCTATTCTCTTGTATATTATTCTTGTCAACAACTTGGATTCGTGATTATGCAATAATTCTTACACTCGCAGGCTCTTTCAATCTTCGGAATTGTGTGCACGATGTTTTTCCGAAAGTCACGTGATATATCATCAGACTTGTACATTCTACACAACAACGTAAATAGTAATTTTGTTGCCAATTCCACCAATGCTTTTAGAAATTCTGATTGAATGTTATCTATCCCTTCTGCCTTATTCGATCTCAAATCTTCAAAAGTTCTTTTAAATTGTGATTCTAATACTGGATAACCTGTCTCTTCTAAATCGACTCCTGCTTCTTCTTCTTTCCCGTCATCTATCCCATAGAGAGACTTTCAATGTGCTATTTTAACATATCCGCTCACTCCTTTCCATTTATAAGTGGAATTCCCATTGCGCTCTTAATGTTACCATACTACCCTTGCTTTTAATTTCGCCGAAGATAGGCCTTCCTGTATGGTGAGTCGGCCCTTCTATTAATTTATTTTTCTATTTCTTCACATTTTTCATGCATCCATTTCATCTTAGCTTCCCTACAAATCCTATTCATTTCATTTTTCAGCGATATGTATTTGTATTCCTGAATTTCCCCTGAACATTTTTGTACTTCCTTGTTTCTTCTTTGTACCTACGTTTCTTTTCCAACTCCTGTGATTGCCTTGATTGAGATGTCCATTCCTCTTCAGCGGGACTGACTACTGAGCTATTCGTCACTGTAGTACCTATAGCCCCAGAGACCTTGAAGCGTATCTCTTCATTACTTAGTACTTCCGCATCCAATTTCTTTGCTTAATGATTCTTCCTGACTGATCTATTAACCTTCAGCCTACTCACCATCACTACTAAATTGTTACATGATTCTATATCTGCTCCTGGGTACGCCTTACAATTCCGTATCTGATTTCCGAAGCTCTGTCTGACCATGATATAATGTAACTGAAATCTTCCCGTATCTCCCGGCCTTTATCAAATATACTTCCTCCTCTAGGGATTCTTGAACAGAGTATTTGCTATAACTAGCTGAAATTTATAATAGAAGTTAAATTATTCACTATTATCATCCGAATTTTATTGCAGAACTAAATACTCTTTCACCTCTCACATTCCTAGTACCAAGCCCATATTCCCATGTAATCCTTTCTTCTGCTCATTTCCCTACCACCACATTCCAATCCCCCATGACTATTAGATTTTCGTCTCCCTTCCCTACTGAATTACCCGTTCGATATCCTCACATACTTTCTGCACCTCTTCATACTCAGCATACAACGTCGGAATGTATACCTCAACCATCGTTGTCGTTGTTGGTTTGCTGTCGATTCTGACGAGAAAAACAGTATCAACGAACTGTTCTCAGTAACACACACTCTGCACTACCTTCCCATTCATAACGAATCCTACTCCTGTTATACCATTTTCTGCTTCTGTTACTATTACCCTATACTCATCTGACCGGTAATCTTTCTTTCCATTTCACTTAGCTGTACCTAGATCGAGCTTTAGCATTTATCCTTTCAGATTTTCTAGCTTTCCTACCATGTTGAAATTTCTGATATTCGATGCTTCGACTCGTGGGACCTTATTCTTTCGTTGGTTAGTCGATATTTTCCTCATGGTCACCTTCCCCTAGGCAGACCCCTGCCGTAGAGCTGAATGGGGGACTATTTCGTAATCTTTTGCTAATGGAGTGATGATCACGACACTTTTCAATTACAGATCAAATGACTTGTGGATACAGATTATGTGTCTTTGATGCAGTGTTTCCCACTGCCCTCTGCGTCCTCATGCCGTTGAACATTGCTGATTCTTCCCCCTTTAGGGACAGTTTCCCACCACAATGACAAGAGAGTGCCCTGAACCGCTGTCCACTCCTCCGCCCTCTGTGACGAGGGGGTCCAAGTCTTCTCTCACAGCCATGAAGCGTTTTTTTTTACCGTGCTTAAAATTGCTCGTATTAAAATGGGTCAGCTCTTAGCTGTAATGAATATGAGATTAAGTTTTGCCTGTTGAGCACTTACAACGGCTGCAGTGAGTAAGGAGACTGCACAGTTTGGCGGCAGTGAGAATTACTACGATGTCTATAAAGTTGCAATGCTATGTTGAGCTTCGACTCACTACTGGTTAGTACACTTCTTGGTGACTTTTTTTTCTGTTTTGGCTCTGCCAAGTAGAGTAAATTAAAAGCAGTAGCTTTATAGTGGTATGACGAACTTGTACTGTGTCTGTCAACCGAAAAATAAACAACGTAACGAGTGTGTCTGAACATGAGCAACTCTATGATACCCGTCACATAACCTTGTTACTGCAATGTGTAATTTATATCATAGCAGCATATTATCTGCTCTCATGCATGCATAAAGCGGCAACATTATGTGGCAGAGAGAGTCCCCTTCTTACGTTCCTCCTGAACATGGAAACAAAATTCTCTTTCTGCTTCCTTCACACCTCACTTTCCACTGAAGTTGAACCATAACTTAGCACCGACATCTTATATCGGCTTCTGTTAGCATCTACAGAGTGAGACGATGGAGCATGAGGTCACGAAAACGAAAAATCAAAAGAAAAAGAACATAGTTCAAACCTGATAGTGATTACCAAAAACTAGAACGCTTTTATGGCTTCAGAATTCAGAACGTCTCAGAGTTTAATCTGTATTGATGTAACAGCAGTGTACACATAGGCATTGCGTGCTCTCAAATAAAATGGTGAAAGGATGTGAGGTGTTGGCCCTCAAGTACGCACCCTCAGACTCAACATTGCAGTATTAAAAGTTTCGGCTGGTTTCGTTGTCTAGAGGCTGGGATGCGTAGTTTTCGCTTTACATGTCAAATACTGCTGAGTCTACCGTATACAATATGGATATACACATGAACCGAATGGTCGAAGAGTCCTATCACTCGGCAATCGCGAATGTAACGTAGAACTTTATATATAAAAGAGTGCAATAAATAAAATCTGCAGGTACTATCTTAACGACTTTACATGATGAGTACAATAGTAGAAGTAATTTTGAGAATGTGGTATATTTCTGCAAAACACTTATTGGTGTTGATCGTCCAGCAATTAAATAGAATGTCAGTTGAATATCAGGGAAACAATAGATTCCCATTGCACCTAATTACTTATGAACTACCACATAGCTTGCGAGATATTCACTTCTAAACGCATACTATATCGTCACTGTAGAAACCGCGGAAATCTCACAAGTTAACAAGTCCGCATTCCGAAGTATTTATAGCTCTCGCGACCACGCGCAAACTGCTCCACACTCCAAGTCTGTCTCGCGACTGTACCTGTGACACGCCATTGCGTCCAGCACCTCTCGTGTCCTGTGCAGTGCTGCCCACAACTCCCCTCTCCTCACTCCACTTCGGTACTCGCCTGCTGTAGTAACGAGCGCTGTGTTTGGCTAGAGCACTCCCGCCATGTCTTCAAGCCAATGCACACTCACAAACAAAGAAACATATTCGAAATACTGGATTTAATTTAAATAACTTGATATTAAGTGAATATTTCTACGGCTAGACCATAAACACGCTCTAACATACATTTTTAAATACATAAACAAATTAAATAAACATATATCAAAGGAATAGAAGGTAGGCCTAATGTCTCTATGCTTTCTATAACACAGTAAATATTTAACCAATTTCTTCATGAATAGTATGTATCTGATAGAAACAAAGACATAGACGAATAAATATATTTATAAGCATGCTGCTACCGTATTTTCGTGTATCTGTGGGTTATTTATGGCCTGACGCGATTGATAGTAATCAGCCACTTTGACCTCCAATAATTCATGTACTATTCAAGTTATATGCCTATAATTTATACTAATTTAGGTTTACACTAACAGCTTTCTAAAGAGATGTCGCTCGACACAATCGGGTGAACCGTTTAGATTTTGGGAATTCGTGGCTGGATGTTACTTGTATACATTACTGGCTATTCAAATTGCTACACCAAGAGGAAATGCAGATGATAAACGGGCATTCAATGGAAAAATATATTATACTATAAGTGACATGTCATTACATTTTCAGACAATTTGGGTGCATAGATCCTGAGAAATCAGTACCCAGAACAACCACCTCTGGCCGTAAAAACGGCCTTGATACGCCTGGGCATAGAGTCAACCAGAGCTTGGATGGCGTATAAGGTACAGCTGCCCATGCAGCTTCAACACGATACCATAGTTCATCAATAGTACTGACTGGTGTATTGTGACGAACCAGTTGCTCGGACACCATTGACCACACGTTTTCAGTTAGTGAGATATCTGGAGAATGTGCTGGTCAGGGCAACAGTCGAACATTTTCTGTGTCCAGAAAGGCCCGTACAGGACCTGCAACATGCGGTCGTGCATTATCCTGCTCAAATGTAGGGTTTCGCAGGAATCGAATGAAGGGTAGAGTCACGGATCGTAACACATATGAAATGTATCGTCCACTGTTCAAAGTGCCGTCAATGCGAACAAGAGGTGACCGAGACGTGTAATTAATGGCACCTCATACCATAACGACGGGTGATACGCCAGTATGACAATGACGAATACACGCTTCCAATGTGCGTTCACCGCGATGTCGCCATACACGGATACGACCATCATGATGCTGTAAACAGAACCTGGATTCATCTGAAAAAATGACGTTTTGCCATTCGTGCACCCAGGTTCCTCGTTAAGTACACCATCGCATGCGCTCCTATCAGTGATTGCACCGTCAAGGGTAACTGGAGCCATGGTCTCCGAGCTGATAGTCCATGCTGCTGCAAACGTCGTGGAACTGTTCTTGCAGATGGTTGTTGTCTTGCAAACGTCCCCATCTGTTCACTCAGGGATCGAGACGTGGCTGCACAATCCGTTACAGCCATGCGGTTAAGATGGCTGTCACCTCGACTGCAGGTGATACGGGGCCAATGGGATCCAGCACAGCGTTTCGTATTACCCACCTGAATCCACCGATTCCATATTCTGCTAACAGTCCTTGGATCTCGACCAACACGAGCAGCAATGTCGCGATACGATAGACCACAATCGCGATAGGCTACAATCCGAGCTTTATCAAATTCCGAAAGTTGATGGTACACATTTCTCCTCCTTACACGAGGCATCACAACAACGTTTCACCAGGCAACGCCGCTCAACTGCTGTGTGTGTATGAGAAATCGGTTGGGTACTTTCCTCATGTCAGCACGTTGTATGTGTCGCCAACTGCCCCAACCTTGTGTGAATGCTCTGTGAAGCTAATCATTTGCATATCACAGCATCTTCTTCCAGTCAGTTGAATTTCGCGCCTGTAGCACGTCATCTCCGTGGTGTAGCAATTTTAATGGCCAGTAGTGTAATTTATTGTCAGATACTAAACTTTAAGGTAATACAGATATTGAAAATCTGATTACACTGTCAGAATCGCCATGCATGGTAATGTACATGTTTCTTTTTTAGGTATAATGATTCCTCTGGCTACTATTAATTTCTATACAAACTGTGAAATGTCTGCCATTAAGGTTTCACAAAGTCCGCCGTCTTTGGCAGTGCCAGCATGTCTCCTTCATCGATACAGTGTCACCATTGAATTCCCAGCCACGCGGCTGGATAATACGCTCGGGCTACCCCTGAAGCTCGGATAATCTGCACCACGTGGTTGCTGCCGGACGGCGGCCCGCCTAGGGGCCCCAGCACGGGCACGCCAATTCCGAACTTAAAAAATATTTTCAGGGCGCCACAACTCGCCCGTTACCTCACAGCATGCACAACAGGAAGCATTAGGGGGTCTTGCCTCCTGCTCCCTCCCCTCGAAACTGGGCTACAGAATTTTCATTCATATATTGTGGATAACCGCGAAGTCTCTGTGATATGTTTTCTGTGCCAGCTATTCAGTTTATCTCTTATGGCATGACATGTCTCGAAACTGTACAGCTCATTTTATAAAAAAAAAACTGGAATCATAAAGCCCCCCCCCCCAACCCACCGCCTCCTGCAAAAATTTCTGTGAGTGCTCATGAACATACCTGATACATAGGTTGAACCTATTTCTATTTCCAATGGCATAGCAATATATGAAGGTGTCATTGGTCAAATACTGGGAGCGAAAGGCTATTTACAATTTGTACAGAACCCAGATGGCAGTTATGAAAGTCGAGGGACACGAAAGGGAAGCAGCTGTTGGGAAGGGAGTGAGACACGGTTGTAGCCTCTCCCTGATGTTATTCAATCTGTATATTGAGCAAGCAGTGAAGGAAACAAAACAAAAATTTGGAGTAGGTATTAAAATCCATGGAGAAGAAATAAAAACTTTAAGGTTCGCCGATGACAGTGTACTTCTGTCAGAGACTCCAAAGGACTTGGAAGATCAGTTGAACGGAATGGATAGTGTCTAGAAAGGAGGATATAATACGAACATCAACAAAAGCAAAACGAGGATAATCGAATGTAGTCGACTTAAATTGAGTGATACTGCGGAATTAGATTATGAAATGAGACACTTAAAGTAGTAATGGAATTTTGCTATTTGGGGAGCAAAATAACTGATGATGCTCGAAGTAGAGAGGATATAAAATATAGACTGGCAATGGCAACGAAAGCGTTTCTGAAGAAGAGAAATTTGTTAACATCGAGTATACATTTAAGTGTCAGGAAGTCGTTTCTGAAAGTATTTGTATGGAGTGTAGCCATGTATGGAAGTGAAATATGGACGATAAATAGTTTAGACAAAAAGAGACTAGAATTCGAAATGTGGTGCTACAGAAGAATGCTGAAGATTAGGTGGGTAGATCACATAACTAATGATCAGGTATTGAATAGAATTGGGGAGAAGAGAACTTTGTGGCACAACTAGACTAGAAGAATGGATCAGTTGGTAGGACATGTTCTGAGGCATCAAGGGATACCAATTTAGTATTTGAGGGCAGCATGAAGGGTAAAAATGGTAGAGGGAGACCAAGAGATGAATACACTAAGTAGATTCAGAAGGATGTAGGTTGGAGTAGGTACTGGGAGATGCAGAAGCTTGCACAGAATAGAGTAGCATGGAGAGCTGCATCAAACCAGTCTTAGGACTTACGACCACAACAACAACAACAACAGCAGCATATGGGGACTGTGTCCTAGGGTTACTGACCAATCACTGAGCGTATGTTTGTTTACTTGTAGGTTAAACAAAAATACGATTATAGTCTGTGGTAGTTTTAAAACATTTCGTCACACTGATAGCAAGAAGGAAGTTGCAGTACTTAGCGTGGCAATTCGTGTTGTTTGACAATAAATAAGGCTTTAGAATCATCCATTCAGTATTAAGGGTAGGGGTTAACATTTTTACGCCATAGTCTGCTTCTTTAAGACTGGAAATGTGACTGTACAAAACACAGAATGAATTTCGCAAACAAATGGAAAACGTTTCATTACTCAATTATGGAGATGTAATTATCATATCCACGAGGCTTGCTGTATATATATCAGTTCGTGACACCAATTCTTACAAATTTCAAAACTCCGCCATCTCTCTCCCCACGTCCACCACTGCTGGCGGCTCACCACCAACTGCATAACACTACGCGCTGTTATCATCCAGCTGCCCAACACTACAATGGCAGACAAAAATGCAGACCAGCCACAGACTGCACACGGCATAGCCAGTCATTTTTATACAGAGCGCTACGTGGCGGCGGCGTTACCAATAAAAAAACCTAAACAGCCTACTTACATAGCCCCCTTGCTCCCCACAAAAAAATTTACAAATTGTTTTGGGCAGTGGCCAATACAGATTTAAAATTTTTTTTCATAATTACAATGACAAAGAAATGAAATGCACACACTTATCGATACAATGTTGGTCAAAAGCTAAAATTTTCTCACAATCCATAAAGACAGTCCTGATCATTCATCAAAGTAAAATTGCAGTGTTTTTCTCAAAGTCTGAGTAGTAAAAGAAAATGCACACGGAAGTAGTGGATTTCCATGCAGTCTTGAAGAAGTAGTGTTGTCCTTTCAACGGAAAGACAGTGCTGACTCTTGACATGCAGACAGGTAATGGACCACAGCAGAGTCAGTCGACGTTGAAGACTATCGGTAGGTAGGTCATCACAGAGCAGACCCACTGTAGTCCTGGTAGAAATTAATATTGGAGGGGCCACCAGAGGTGCAGACCCACTGCAGTCCTTGTAGAAATAATGGTATTGGTGGGTCATCAAAGGTGTAGACCAACTGTAGTCCTTGTAGAGATAGCCAGCAGCCATCTGTTTGACTGTGCAGGCGCACAATCACCATTGAAGAGTCTTGCGGATAATATAGGAAGTCCACTTGTTTTTGAAATGTCCTTACAACCAGCAATGCTGTTAACCAGTCCCTTACTGAATTATTAACACACGTGCAAACACTACCAGCCCCTTCTTCTCACGTATTGTCCATATACTATGACCAACAGAAACGTGTGTAGTGAAATGTAATTTACAAGTTACTTAATTTGATGAACTGGTGTCAATTACAATTTTATGACATAAGAATACAATAACAAAGGTACAAAATACATCTTTAAAGAACATAACAATACAGACAATATTTGCAGTAGTACAGGCTTTACAAAAGAATCGAAATAGCAAATACATCAGTGTTACAAAAATTACGACATAAGTACATACATAAAGGATCAGAATAACTTTTGAAACATCAACTTCACACATGAGCATTAGAACAAAACAGAATAAATAATGTGTAAACATCTTTATAAAGTAAATAACATGTTATTAATGCAAGTTGTATTTGAGGATAACAGTATTCCTCATCATAGTGAATGTAGCTTAGTATTAGAAAAATTCTGCAACATAAGTCTTATCAGATAAACATATAAAGACAGGAAGAACATAAATACACAAGGGTACACAAATATAGTGGGATAACTCAAGGAAAGGCCATGGTTTGTTTTACTGCAGTATTTTGCAAACAAAACTTTATTTACTTCTCGGAGATCTCCCTTTGTTCTGCATTATTTCCAAAAAATTCTATCTATACCTGCTTTCTGTACTTTTCTCATATAACATCTCGCTGCATTTCTTCAAATCCATCGCAACTCATTCTCTTATATAGGCTACCCCCTCTTAAGCTGACTTAAATCTACTGAGCTCAGATGGTTAACTAAGGGACGAGGCAATGCAACGGCACAAAACAATTAATACAAACAGCAATGACACAAAAATGCAAGTAAGCATAGCGAGCAGCAATAAATGTAATAATTTATATCTAAACATGACAAACCCACAAGCAGAAAAAATAGTACACTGAAGACAACAACGCAGATAAGGGAAATGTATATTCACATCTTAATGTCTGTGTAATTAAAATGGTGCACCACTACTTATTCAATGAAATAAATTACCAAGTACTTGAAAAGAAAATTATGTATACAGTTCCTGTGAAGGGCAATGTCTTTTCATGCTCCCTCATTTTTTTGGAAGTATATCACGAAGTTATTCTTTACTGGGTCTGTAGGCATAAAGTATTTATATTAGTACATCTATAAAATTTTACTTTAACCAATGCTGCAGGGCAGCTAGAAACTACATATTCAACAAAATAGGCAAAGCAAGGGTGAAAAGTCATTCAGAATACTGGCAAGTGATCTTTCAAAGAACACAAATTCTGGTCATATGTAAAGGCTGTTAGTGGCACCACAATTAGTGTTCAGTCCATCATGAATGAGAAAGGAACTTAGATTGAAGGGATCAAAGCAAAAGCTGAAACGTCATTCGCTAGCCATAAGGCATTTCATAATGCAGTAAACAGTCCTCCAACTAGCAAGACAATAGACGTAAAATGGTTCTCATCATTTCATTTCAGTAAATATCATAAATTAAGAGCTCCACAGTGTAATCATATGTTTTCATGTTTGGGTGTGTCGTATTTGCGATGCTTTCTACAAAGGAATGAATGTCAATAGCGAGGATAATGGCCTTTTTTTTTTTTTACCTGTGTCTCTGAAAGGCAAACACTAATGGCTTTCTTTTTGTCAGGTGGCTGTCGCGCAGCCGGATGCCCACGAAGCATTATGTGCAGGTGGTCACTTAACTGTCTTATCGAAATATTTACGACACCAGTTTCCGCTACAGTGGCAGTCTCATATAAAAAAAAATTCACAGGTCAAGAATTTGCGTGACACATCAGTAGAAACAAAATGCTATTGATATAACAGTGTCCAAAAAATTTTCGTCGGCATTGTAATACATTAACGCATTTACATACATTTCATAACTCTTAAAGTACGATTCTTGGTTTCCAACAACCTTTTTCACAAACCAGAGTCCCTAACCTCTACTCATTATTTCTTACCTTATTCATCGACACTTCTTCAATATTCCATCATAACACATAAGTAGCATAATCAAATAACTCATATAGCATCAGCTTCTTGACCATAAACATACCACAATAGCATAATACACATCGTCATCGTAATAATAACATCATAACACATCAGTCAAATCTCAATCGTCGTAGCTTCCTCCAATAATTTCAAAACCTAAAAACAATTCTCTGGTTATGTCAAGTGTCATCTGCCTCAAACGTACTTACAAATCATGATCTCATACCAAATATGTCATTCAAAGCTCCTATAGTATCACAATGGTTCTGAAAAAATATGAACAGTTCACAAAGTACAGACAAAATACAATTTCGTAAGTGTGAAGTTATCCAACTGTGTAATTACGTAAACATCTGTCACTGATGTAGTAAAATGAATGTTTGTCTCTCCCAGTTAAATGATCAGATAGCTGTGTAATTAATGTGTTAGAGAAATACGGTACCAATGTGTAAAGTTGTATAAGCAAATACCATATTACCTAGGGCTCCTTGTGCTTGCCACACACATGGTACACGAAGTAGGCGTGTACCCCCCTGAGGATTAATGTAATTATATTCTCAGGTGTTACAGATTACAGCAATGGAATGAAATGTATCACGGAAAACCTTTGTATCATTGAACTTCAAATATCTTCAAAAATAAAAGTATTAAGTACAAAATTAGTCACTCAAATACGCGTAGTGTAGCACTAAACTGTGCGTTTTGTTGTAAGATAATCTCTGTGGAAGTGTCGTAGTTATCGTCCTCCGAAAGCTAAGTTCTGCAGAAGTCAATGTACTGACCTCATGATAAACAAAAGTGAAATGCTTTGCGTATAGATATCGTAGTTACTACGCTTATTGCTGTGATGAAGTAAGTACTCTACTGTAACGTATTGTTGTGCTACAGAGAAGGCTGTCTCATTGTAGCTGTACCACAGTTACTACTAAAACATGTTTTCCTTTCCAGAAGAATTCAGAAAAACTGTGCAGATATAAAACAGATACACCGCAAAAGCACAATGTAAATTATCACACATTAGTAGCGTCGTGATAAAATCGTGTAGCTGCCAAATAAACCAAATACTAAGTCATCTTTAATCGCACAGAAAGTACTTCAAATAAAGAACGTCTTTTCAACTAAACCAAAATGTTGCATTGAAACTTCATTAACAGTATATGTTCTAAGTATGCCAGCCTTATAGTTGTTATGTAATCGTGCAACTAACAAGTAAGAATGTACACGCACAATAACACTGTGATGTCTGTTCACTATAACAAACCATTCGTAATTTCTGTTTAAATAAGTTATCTTGGTTCTTGACTGGATATTTAACTCCAAACATGGTTGTATGTTAACAGATTCTAAGTCTGACAAATTGTACTAGTAGTGTGAAGTGAAAAATTTTATGGCAAAGACAAAGTTAAAAAGCAGATTATATTTCAATAAACGGTTTTACATGTGAAATGAGGTGTAAACCTTTACTCTTCCTAGAACGCAGAGTTTCAACTTGGACGCAATTATCATGCGATATACGTCGGTAAGGAATACTAGAATTTCTCCCAAGGTTAGTGTCTATGTTATTTTTCTCTGGGCCAGCCGGCGCACGCGGCTGCCTGCGGTGCGAGTCATTGACTGTCTCTTTGTTGGCGCGCGCCGTTATTGGGATTAGCAGACCTAACATCAACAAATTCACCTTGCCGAGAGGGCCCAGCTCTGTTTGAATCCCGCCAGTTCTGATGAAATTCCGGTCGGTCGTTATGATTATATCGTCTGTCGTCATGTCGGTAGTTCCTGTAGTTTCTTTCTTGTCGGTTAAGAGGTGGAGACTTTCTCCCTGAATAGTAACTGCGCGCTGGACCGTTGCGTCTTAAGTTATTCTGTCTCTCTTGATAATAATTATATTGGTTTCCATATTGTCTGTTTCTATGGTTGTCTCTGTTACATTCATTACTTTGGAAAAACGATCTTTCTCTGTTACTATTATTATTCCAACGGTTGTCATACGGGTGGTGTCTGTTTTGGTCACGATTTGTGTTGTGAGAATAGCCTTGTAGTGTCCAATTATTGTTTCTGTTGTCAAGGAATTGTGACGGATGTGACCTGTAGTGATTGTTTTCCTGTTTTCGCATCCCACGACTGTCTGTGTCAATTTCTAATTCTTGTAAGAGTCCCTGAAAAGCTTCAATGTCGTCTTTGCAACGCCCTGCCAAAATAATATTCCTTAAATGTTCGCGCAATTTCATTATGCAAATGCGGATGAGTTCTGAAGGGCTATATGGGTTAGAAAGATATTGATTCTTATGTAACATGTATTCAAAATATTTCATAGGACTGGAAAATTCAGATTGTTCAAAGTGTTTCATCATGATGATGCTATGTTTTACTCGGTCTTGTGTAGCTTGAGACCAATATGCTGAGAGGAAGGCATGATAAAATTCTCCTTCACTGTGGCAATCGTGAATGACCGATCGCATTCTTACAGCTGGGTCATTCTCCAAGTAGCCACACATAAATTCTAATCTGTGCTCTAATGACCAGTTGGGAGGAAAAAAATGAGAGAACTGATTGAGCCACGCTTGTGGATGAATGTCGTTGCCAGAATTCTAAAATGTTTTGAATTTACGTGCAGTAATGAACAGCTTATAGTCAAAATCATCGTGTCGGCGAGTAGCACATCGGTCATTGTCACGTCGTGTCGGCGGTTCCATCTCAAAATTCGGTGCACCTTGCCAATTTCTTTCACAATTTCCGAAATGCCCTGTGTTATTATTTTGTGGTTTTTCCGTATTTGTAAGTCCTTCTTCCCGTGTTGGAGCGCGAGTGTCCTCTGAAATACGGAATTCTTGTATTACCTGTGTCAGCTGATCTTGCACTTCCCGGATTTCTCTTTGGTGTGGTGTATTAATTTGATTCTGATTTTGTTTGAATTTCCTAATTTTTTCGCACTCTTCTGTATCATTCAGATCATCATCTACCTTTGTAGATAAGTTAGTGAACTGATCTGACAGTCCGGCTACTTTGTCCGATAGTGAACACATTTCCTCAGTGTGTTTTTCTGCACCAAGTTTCAGAGTGTCAATTTGTGTTGAAATCGAATCTACTGTGTCCTTTAAGTTTTCCTGAGTTCTTGCAAGTTGCGTAACCGAATCCGTGGATGCAACTGAGACCATTTTAGCTTGCAAGGTGTCGTGATTTTCACGAACAATAGTTTGCAGTTCTTTTATGGCTCCTTCATGATTCTGTAATGCATTTTCATGCCGCGAAAAAATAGGTTGAAAATGCTCACAAATTTGTGTTTTTACGTCATTGCAGATTTTTTGGCATTTCGATTCAATGCTATGTAACTCAGTAGTTAAATCGTCACGTGTTTGTTCAAGTGTGCTCTCGAACTTCCGAAGATTTTGTTCTATTGTGTCTAACTGTTGCTGTGTTTGTCTCTGGTGTTGTTCCATTGTGTCTAACTGTTGCTGTGTTTGTCTCTGGTGTTGTTCCATTGCGTCCAACTTTTGAAGATTTTGTTCCATTCTGTCTAACTTTTGAAGCTTTTGTCCCATTTGTTGCATTTATTGTAATAACAGTGCACTGGTGTCTGAAACATATTCCTTAGTGCTATTTGGCAATGCATTTCAACCGGCAATATTCGCAGTTTGAAAAACAGAAAATGTGTCTTGACTTATTTGAGAAAACGGTGAGGACGCAAAACCTGAATCTACAGTATTTGCAAGAATGTGTCCTCTCATTTCGGAATCCTGAGGCGAGCTGTTGCCGACTGATCGATCGATAATTGTTCCCTGTTCACTACTTGTTTCACTGTCTACACCATTGTTTGCAGCCCGCTCCATTTCCCTATGTACAATTACCAAGTTACTACTTTGAACATTAGTTAATTCATTCCTCGGTGGCGCTAACACACTGCTTTCGTCTTCACTGTCATTTCTCAGTTTACTTTGGAGCCTAGTATTACGTTTTTCACACGCCATTATTGTCACAATATTTCACACGACAACACAGAAAAGCACAATTTGAAGAGCAAAAATAAGGGAACACATTAATGTAGCACTGAAAATAATATGAAGTCAATTGCAAGCGCAGCTGCGAAATACTTGGTGAACTCTACATGCATGCCACAACTGTTGTACTGTACAACAATGAAAGACTACAACTACAAAGGAGATTCTCTCTACAATTACGCGCTAGCAATAAACAAAAGCTACACTAACCACACAAACTACAAGAAAAAATCACAAGATCCAGTGAGGTATCCTTGGCTAAGGGTCGACATATGAAACGTCCCCTTTGAAAAATTGTTACAAGACTGTGCTTAAACTGACACACAATAATTTTTAGCGCAACGCAATCTGACTTCCAAAAATCCCTACGAAAGAATGGCCCTGACTAACATTAACCTATACGTTTCACAAATCACTTACCTCACAAAAATCTTCGTTACTCAAGCTACTGCAATACAGCGAGCGCCACTACTGCCAGCTAAATAAAAGATTCAAACTACGGAAGGCACTAACTACTGATAGGTATAGTTAGCAAATGAAAGATTTTAATAGAGAACAAACAATGTATTTACCTTAATAGTCATAATATATATATCAATTCGTGACACCAATTCTTACAAATTTCAAAACTCCACCATCTCTCTCCCCACGTCCACCACTGCTGGCGGCTCATCTCCAACTGCGCAATGCTACGTGCTGTTAACATCCAGCTGCCCAACACTACAATGGCAGACAACAATGCGAACCAGCCACAGACTGCACACGGCACAGCCAGTGATTTTTATACAGAGCGCTACGTGGCGGCGGCGTTACCAATAAAAAAAACCTAAACAGCCTACTTACAGTATTTCTATTATAAGTCAAGAGTAGTAAAGCTTGTTCAGTGGAATGTTATGGAGGAAATCTCCCACAATGTTGTCATTTGCAGCTCGTGTTGTGATCTCACCACTTAGGGACCGAAATGATGGAAGGAAGTAGCAACTGCAAATTTGTGGAAAGGTCTTAAGGTACCAAACTGCTTAGACAATCGGTCCCTAAGCTGACACACTACTTACTCTAACTTAAACTAACCTACGCTATGGCCAACACACACACCCATGCAAGAGCGACGACTGAAACCTCCGGCGGGGGCAGCAGCGCGGACCGTCACAAGACGCCCCAGATCGCGTGGCTACCCGGCTTGGCGTAAGTAACAATGTTTCGTGAAAGCACGTTAACGCTTTGTTCATGTTCACATCTGGTACTTCCTTGTAGCTGTGAATACGAAATTAAATTAATGAAACAGCTCAAGGTCAACCAAATCGCTGCGTAATGGCTAGCACAATGCCACTTACAATTAGTGTCACTTCGTGTAGATTGGCGAGCACGATGACAAGGGTCACGAAAGATACCGAATTCTGTCGATGACTTCTTGATTGTACGAGGGGGTATTGCCTCAAAAAACGTTGGTCGAGCTGTATGGTATGGTTACATTACGTGAATGCGGTTGGCAATAAAGTAAAAGGTAAGAGGCAGCAAGGTTAGTTGACGTAAACATTACCGTACGATGCGGATCAGTTGCTTAGAGTGTGAAAGAAATGGGAAATGTACGGTATATGTACACTACTTTCCCTTAGCTAGGGAAGCTTTCTGTTTTCAAATTTAAAAAGAAGAGGAAATTACGTGTGCACAGTGCCACGGCAATGACACTTTTCAATTTAAAGTTAAAAAACTTCAAAATAGTAGTGTCAGTCATGGTAGTACCATAATTCGCCACAACCCAGTCACTCTCTTCAATTTGCCTGATGTGGCTAATGAAATAACCAATCCACTGAACTGCCATAATAATACCTTCAACGTTAATAGTTGTCTCGTAATAAATAAAACATTGCAGTGATGCCATTTTATTAGCGGGTCTCTTATGTTGTGGTACGCGTAGCACTGGTGGTATGCAATGGTATCTCCAATACTTCGGTTACAAGTAAACAAAGCACGTACTGTTATAAGTACCATCATTCGTTTACGTTACTTAATTTGACATGGGAAACCGACTGATGAAATGGATTTACCGCGGACAGTACGCAGAACACAGGACGGTCGGATTGTCCCCGCCCAAGACGTTCCTTCGTCATGCGCCGTCGCTTTGTCCGGGAATGAATGGTATCGTTTCGACGATAGCGATAGTTTGATCGAATCTTCTCTGTGGTTGTAAGAAAGTTCTCGTGCCGCTTTGCAACTGCTGCCAATTTGTGCAGCGCAGCAGTAGTCATTCGCAGTGAACGGTTTATTGTTGTTGTTGTTACTTTGTTGGCCGTTACATTGAGTGGTATCGTGATATTGCGTCAAGAACCTGAGTTTGCTATTACAACGAGTTTGTTCTTAAGTACTATAGTGTTGTCATGCAAAATCTAACTTGTGTGGCTTATAAGTCGCTGTGCTTGAAGTCAGGAAATTCCTTCAGCCTCCAAAGGTGCAGTTAAAAATCCTAAAACAACACCAACTGCAAGTATGACGGCGTCTAGACTCTGTCCACCACCGTGGATTTCGTTCAGCGTCTGGAGCTTTTTACAATAACCCCGTGGTGAGCCTTTACGCTGATACTGCTGGACCTCCACTGTCCAATCGGCGAGATGTCCAGAGGCGTTACGCTAGTCATCTGCTCATCCGAGCCATGCCCTTTTTTTCGACGCCTCCTTGGATTTAGGTCATGCAGATAGCCCTTCCTCTCTAGTACCACCGTCAATCCGCTTCCGTCAACCACACATTCACTTTCCTTCCAATTTCCTAGAACTTTCTTGACAAGTGATGGTACAACGGCACCTTGGCTTCGCCCCGGACCTGCCTTCTCTGTCAGCTTCCCAAGGATAGTACTCCCCTTATAGTTTATCGTCGGGCATTTGCTACTCTACACTCACAAATAGAGGATGCCACGTTTATTTACACCGGCAGCTACAAGACCATCTTTGGTGTCCTGAGTGCCTATATTCCTGACGACATCCTTATTAGATTTCGGCTTCCCGACCAGTGTTCGGTATTTACTGAGGAGCTTTACGCTGTTCTCCAGGCTTTCCAATACATCCATCGCCATCAGCGGATACAGTATAGTGCACTACTGGCCATTAAAATTGCTACACCACGAAGATGACGTGCTGCAGGCGCGAAATTTAAGCGACAGGAAGAAGATGCTGTGATATGCAAATGATTAGCTTCTCAGAGCATTAACACAAGGCTGGCGACGGTGGCGACACCTACAACGTGCTGACATGAGGAAACTTCCCAACCGATTTCTCATACATAAGCAGCAGTTGACCGGCGTTGCCTGCTGAAACGTTGTTCTGATGCCTTGTGTAAGGAAGACAAATGCGTACCATCACGTTTCCGACTTTGATAAAGGTCGGATTGAAGTCTATCTCGATTGCGCTTTATGGTATCGCGATATTGCTTTGGTCGAGATCCAATGACTGTTAGCAGAATATGGAATCTGTAGGTTCAGGAGGGTAATACAGAACACCGTGCTGGATCCCAACGGCCTCGTATCACTAGCAGTCAAGATGAAAGGCATCTTATCCGCATGGCTGTAACGGATCGTGCAGCCACATCTCGATCCCTGTGTCAACAGATGTGGACGTTTGCAAGGCAACAACCATCTGCACGAACAGTTCGACGACGTTTGCAGCAGCATGTACTATCAGCTGAGACCATGGCTCCAGTTACCATTGACACTGCATCACAGACAGGAGCGCCTGCGATTGTGTACTCGACGATGAACCTGGTTGGACGAATGGCAAAAAGTCATTTTTTCGGATGAATCAAGGTTCTGTTTACGGCATCATGATGGTCGCATCCATGTTTGACGACATCGCGGTGAGCGCACATTGGAAGCGTGTATTCGTCATCGCCATACTGGCGTGATGGTATGGGGTGCCATTGGTTACACGTCTCGGTCACCTCTAGTTTGCACTGACGGCACTTTGATCTGTGGACGTTACATTTGAGATGTGTTACGACCCGCGACTCTACCCTTCGTTCAATCCCTGCGAAAGCCTACATTTCAGCGTGATAAAGCACGACCGCATGTTGCAGGTCCTGGACGGGCCTTTCTGGATACAGAAAATGTTCGACTGCTGCCCTGGCCAGCACATACTCCAAATGTCTCACCAATTGGAAACATGTGGCCAATGGTGGCCGAGCAACTGGCTTGTCACAGTACGCCAGTCACTACTCTTGATGAACTATGGTATCGCGTTGAAGCTGCATGGGCAGCTGTACCTTACACGCCATCCAAGCACTGGTTGACTCAATGCCCAGGCGTATCAAGGCCGTTATTAGCGCCAGAGGTGGTTGTTCTGGGTACTGATTTCTCAGGATCTATGCACTCAAACTGCGTGAAAATGTAATCACATGTCAGTTCTGGTATAGTATATTTGTCCAATGAATACCCGTTTATCATCTGCATTTCCTCTTGGTGTAGCAATTTTAATGGCCAGTAGTGTATATGCTCAGAATCCCTCAGCTCTCTTCTAAACCTCGAAGCGCTTTATCCCGTCCACCCTCTGGTCTACCGGATTCAGCACAGCCTCCACTTGCTCCACTTGCGAAGCATCTCTGTGACATTTCTCTGAATCCCAGAGAATGTTGATAAACGCGGAAACGAGGCAGCCGATTCAGCGGCAAAGGCTGCAGTATCCCTCCCTCGGCCCGCTGTTCGCATCGTTTCCTTTCCCGATCTACAGAGGGTTTTATGTCGTCGTGTTGCTCTTTTATGGCACACTCATTAGTCTGCACTTCAGGATAATACATTACGGGACATAAAACCACTTCGCTGTGCTTGGTTCCTTTCCTCCCGCCCCTGTCGTCAGGAGAAGGCAATTTTAAGTAGACTCCGGATGGGGCACTTTCTTTTTAACCAGCGACATCTCTTAAGTGGCGATCCTCCCCCGCTTTTTCCCCACTGGTCTCAGCCGTGGATGGTGAGACATCTTTTACTTCAGTGCCCCTGTTTCAATCCGCTACACTCCCGTTTACAGCTGTCACCTGGCATATCTTCCCTTTTAGCAGATGACACGCGCTTAAGTCCGCAGCTCCTGGTTGTGCGGTAGCGTTCTCGCTTCCCACGCCCGGGTTCCCAGGTTCGATTCCCGGCGGGGTCAGGGATTTTCTCTGCCTCGTGATGACTCAGTGTTGTGTGATGTCCTTAGGTTAGTTAGGTTTAAGTAGTTCAAAGTTCTAGGGGACTGATGACCATAGATGTTAAGTCCCATAGTGCTCAGAGCCGTTTGAACACGCCCTCAGCCGACCGTGTCCTTGAGTTTATAAATGTCAGTGAGATGACATCGGTCGTTTGAAGCTCTTTTCGGGAAAAACAAGCCCTCTTGAATAGCACTTTTCTAAGACTTCCTTCCGTTTTTAGTTTATCTCCTTCTTGAGTTTCGTTCCCATCGCTGCTGATTAAAATTCCTGTTTTTATCCTTCATTAAGCCACAGAATGACCATAGCTGTTTTGCGCCCTAAAACCATAGTGCATAATCCAAAAAAAGATGATGAACCAGCAAAATTAAAACAATTGCACCCTAGGTCGCGAAAACGAAGTCTTTTTGAGCTAGGTTTCTGTCACTTCTAAGAGTTTAAATGATTTATTTCTGGTGAAGACAAAGACATGTCACTTATAAAATAGCTACGAAGTGATACCGCTGCAGTCACGAAATATTAAAACAGAACCCACTGAGGCCTGCACCAGATGCCGAGCTCCCGCAGCTCGACGTCAGCTAAACGTCAACCACATTGAAAATGTTTTCTGTTGTAGCATTTGACTTAAGTGGTTTAAAAATAAAAAACTTCTCTTATAGCTAGAGCATGGTCAAAAAGTACAAAAACGAGTAACTGCGCTATATTAGTGACCTCTTTACAGTACTATATTTGCAGAGCGAAATAAGTGCACTGTTGCAGTTTGCAATAACAACGTTTCTTCGATATTAGAAGACAAGCCTGTCGTTTACCTTTTTGCTGGATAACGGTACTTGTTATTATTTTGCAATTCTAAAACTAGCCAGGTGTGATGTTTTTATCAACTTACTTGTTAGTATAAGTGTTTGTGAAATTTGCGATTCATTTCGAGTATTTTTTATAATACTCCGATTTCCTTTAAAACCGTTGAAAGATTTGCCAACTAATTCAGACTGCTTGGAACTTTGATAAAGTTTTAATAAAGAAGGCTTAGATTGAATTAAAGAAATGGAAGACAACAGATTAGCATATTTACAGGGTGTTTCAAAAATGACCGGGATATTTGAAACGGCAATAAAAACTAAACGAGCAGCGATAGAAATACACCATTTGTTGCAATATGCTTGGGACAACAGTACATTTTCAGGCGGACAAACTTTCGAAATTACAGTAGTTACAATTTTCAACAACTGATGGCACTGCGGTCTGGGAAACATGGTTTATTCCTTAGAACAGAGGACTTTTCTGGTGTTGGAATTCCACCGCCTAGAACACAGTGTTGTTGCAACAAGACGAAGTTTTCAACCGAGGTTTAATGTAACCAAAGGACCGAAAAGCGATACAATAAAGGATCTGTTTGGAAAATTTCAACGGACTGGGAACGTGACGGTTGAACGTGCTGGAAAGGTAGGGCGACCGCGTACGGCAACCACAGAGGGCAACGCGCAGCTAGTGCAGCAGGTGATCCAACAGCAGCCTCGGGTTTCCGTTCGCCTTGTTGCAGCTGCGGTCCAAATGACGCCAACGTCTACGTATCGTCTCATGCGCCAGAATCTACACCTCTATCCATACAAAATTCAAACGTCGCAACCCCTCAGCGCCGCTACCACTGCTGCACGAGAGACATTCGCTAACAATATAGTGCACAGGATTGATGACGGCGATATGCCTGTGGGCAGCATTTGGTTTACTGATGAAGCTTATTTTTACCTGGACGGCTTCATCAATAAACAGAACTGGCGTATATGGGGAACCGAAAAGCCCCATGTTGCAGTCCCATCGTCCCTGCATCCTCAAAAGGTACTGGCCTGGACATTCTTCGTGAATTTGTGGCGGTACAAACTGCCTTAGACGACACTGCGAACACCTCGTGGTTTATGCAAGATAGTGCCCGGCCACATCGCACGGCCGACGTCTTTAATTTCCTGAATGAATATTTCGATGATCGTGTGATTGCTATGGGCTATCCCAAACATACAAGAGGCGGCGTGGATTGGCCTCCCTATTCGCCAGACATGAACCCCTGTCACTTCTTTCTGTGGGGACACTTGAAAGACCAGGTGTACCGCCAGAATCCAGAAACAATTGAACAGCTGAAGCAGTACATCTCATCTGCATGTGAAGCCATTCCGCCAGACACGTTGTCAAAGGTTTCGGGTAATTTCATTCAGAGACTACGCCATATTATTGCTACGCATGGTGGATATGTGGAAAATATCGTACTATAGAGTTTCCCAGACCGCAGCGCCATCTGTTGTTGACAATTGTAACTACTGTAATTTCGAAAGTTTGTCTGCCTGAAAATGTACTGTTGTCCCAAGCATATTGCAACAAGCGGTGGATTTCTATCGCTGCTCGTTTAGTTTTTATTGCCGTTTCAAATATATCGGTCATTTTTGAAACACCCTGTAGGAAGGCAACGGCGACTGACAAAATGCGTGATCCTGTCACCCCAGGAAGCATAAATGGGCACACTTCAGGGCTATGATCAAGAGGATGCTAGACGGGGCGTAGAATATCTCTTATATTGGAGGCGGATCGGTTACTGGTCTCAGTCCATTTCTCTTCAGTACGTGTCCTATCTTGCTAGCAGTTACTCCGAAGGAAGAAATGCATCTGGCTTGGCCTCTTCCACCTATGTCCTTAGTAGAGCATGAGGCGGGATTTGGACATAAGCGAAAGTAAGGGCGTAGGCTTGACGCTTGTAGGACGCGGTAGCCGTAGTTTCAAACGTGGTGCCATCCCCTCGCGCGAGGCCCAATGAGTAGACAGGTCGTTACACTACGGGTTACGAATGACAGTAGCAGTCTCCGGCGAGAAGCGAATAACTATTGCAGACGCATTTAATAATTCTTGATGGCGTATTTAACTGCGTTCGCGACAGAATTAAGATTTTAGTGGTTACCTTTCAATGAAATACTTATTTCCCATGGGTCCTGCACAGACCACAGCGTCCACGAAGCCAACTAGAGTGATGTCACAAGCTCGTTGCAGGGCCCGTATCTCTCTTTGGCCGCGGTTCCGCGGCGGTAAGGAGCTGTTGGGAGTTTGTCCTCCGCGCATACGTCACTGCGGCCCTCTCTGAAAGGTTCCAGACGCTGCCATTACATCTACTCGTATATAAGCAGAACACCGAGCTGGCACCGCCAGTCAGTGATTTTAGCTCCTGGTGACGGTGGCAGAGACAGCTATTGAAAGCCAGAGTGTCTTATTCGGAGTGACGCGGCTTGAACATACAGTCTACGGGGAGGACATAATACGCAATGTGCGAGTGTTAGAAAAACTGCGGAGGAAGAAATCACAACTGCTGGGTTCTTTAGCATTATTACAACTCTTCCTGAACAAGGAGGTAATTCCTTGTTTTGCTGTTGTCGAGCATTCTGATGCATTGGGTAGTATTATGAAGTATATTAATGACCGCCTTAGTGAAGCAGTGAATACGATAGACAAGGTATGGACTTGATGTTAATGCCAGAAACCTACTCGGTTGTCATCTACTTCAGGCATCAAATTGTCGTCACTCGATTACGACTGGGTAGACGTAGCAGTGTGTGAGTTTGTGCAAGACGACATCTAAGCAATGTTGGGTTCTAACGCTTAAGTAGCGGAGGTGCCGATCGAAAGTCCAGTAAGACTCACAGAACAGTCGTTAATCTTTCCAAACAAAACCTGGATGACGGCTCTGCGGCAGCGCTGAGGTAATGCTATACTTCTCTCCAGCACCACGACGTCTGCTGAATATTGAATACTGTTTGTGGAATAGAGCAGTGCGTTAGTCATCTCTTGCACGACGCGGCTGATGACGTCAGACGAATAACTAGCCGTATCCTACCGAAAGCTAAGCCACCGAGAACCAATATTAGGAGGGAGGAACGACATGGCAAGCTGCTAGGAAAAGAAAGAAGTTAATAAAGGACTCCGGTGTGCTAGAAGAACTGACGACGAAATTAATACCACCTGCCGCCAGACCTCCGGCGCTTTATTGATTGCCGAAGATGCACAAGGATGTTACTCTGAGGCATGTAGTTAGTGCGATCAGTTCATCACCTACAGATTGGTAAAACATCTGGCAGGGTTATTAGCACCCAAACTGAGACACTGCGAATATCACGCTGTCAACTCGCAAACATTCGTAGGCACCCTTAGGAATATAGAGATAGGCCAGTATGTTATGTCACTTTTCACGAGAATATCGTTACAAGACACGCTGGATTGGGTAGGATTGATTTGGTGGAGGAGTCCAAACAGCGAGGTCATGGGTCACATTGAATTTGGGAAGCATGCAGTAGGAAGTCGGCCGCGCCCTGTCAAAGGAACCATCCCGGCGTTTGCCTGAAGCGATTTAGGGAAAACACGGAAAACGTAAATGAGGATGGCCGGATGCGGGATTGAACCGCCGTCCTCCGGAATGCGAGTCCAGTGTGCTAAACACTGCGCCACCTCGCTCCGTCACGCTGGATCTTTTGGCTCAACAGTTTCCATCTGAGATCATTAAGCTGTTCAGTGTTGCCTTAACTGTAACGTACTGTACGTAGATCAACGGATATTATGAGATAACAAATGGCACAGCCATAGGATCTCCACTGTATCCGGCCGCCTTAAAATTCTTCATGGAACGCTTTAAGGAGCAACCTCTGTACTCTGCGATGTAGCGTACATCTTAATTCCTAGTGTACACTGACGACACCTTCTTGATGTGGCCTCCCCGCGGAAATACACTGCGTCACTGCATCGGCCACATGGACGGTGCCCATCCCAGCAATACAGGGAGGGAAAACTCCGTTACTGGATATTTCAGTTGAGCGCCCGGCAGGACACAGGCTGATCATTCTGTGTATAGGAAATCTACGCGCACTGGCCGGTACTTGAAGGCCAGCAGTTTTCGTCACCCTGTACATAAGATAGCGAACCTGAACACGCTAGTACACAAGTCAAGGATTATCCTGACGACGACCATCTAGAGTCTGAATATCAGTATTTCAAGTGCGTATTCAGAGAAAATGGCTACAGAAAGGGAGAAAATGTGGAACCTTTCAAGTGTCACCTGCGAAAGACGGCTCGCGAATGGGTGGAAGAGGCTAAGCCAGATGCATTTCTTCCACACCGCAGTGCAACTGCTAGCAAGATAGGATGAGTGCTAGAGAGACATGGGCTGAGACCAGAGTTCTGGGTCGCCTCCAAGATAGAAATATGCTACACTCTGTTAAAGACAACGTAGGTCTTAGAGTTCCTGTCGCGTATAGCGTTCCCTGTGAATGTGGTGGAATTTACAAAGGTCAAACTGTTCGCACTGCTTCTGAGCGTTGTGCAGAGTATTCAACACTTATCAAACAAAGGGAACTTGAGAATGCGGCCGTGGCTGAACATTGCCGAGAAAACTGGCACAAAATACAATTAGAAAAGACGAGAGTTTTCGCTGAAACACCATCGTACTGGGATTCTGTAGCGGCCGAAATTAGAACAAACAGCGACAATTTTAATACAGACCAGGGTACGCACTCAGTAGGGCATGGGGCGAGCTTTGGACCCTCAGCAAAGGCAAAGGCGTCGGCCTGACGCTTGTAGGGACGCGGAAGCCGCAGTTTCAAACGTGGCGCCATCCATTATGACGTCACTCGGTGCTGCGGCGGGACGGATTTGCTAGGAGCTGCCCAACTTGCGTTCGTATTATTCGAAGTGACAAGGCTTGTAAACTGATGTTTTATTGATGTCGGGATATGGACAGACGGAGACAATTTCATAGAATCCCGCACTCAAGTTTGCACGTAATTGCGACGTGTTTATTTTCATAATCGAGTAAAAGATCTCCCACACATAAGTTGATCGAAATGTTGCTCCACTTCCGCAAGCTCGTTATGGAGATGTGGAAACTCTAACTGAGGAAAGCAATGTAGACGTCCTGGGCAGTTTTAGAGTATTAGGATTTGTCATTAAAATGGGAATTGTCTTGTAGGTGGATACGTTACATCTGTACGTGCACAGAGAAGCATTCAGCTGAAACATCAAATGGTGTGAGACTGGCAGTGACCTCAAAACATTTAGGAAACTATCCTCGTAATTCTTTCAAAGCGACAATGAATTATTCAAACTTCGCGTTTTCTTTAACGCCAATAAGCTTAGGGAACTGGATTGTGCTTACAAGACTTTGTTCCATCTACAATTAGATTTTCTTTTTAAGTGCATCCCCACCAAATCAGAAATAATTTGTTTCTCACCTTGGAATGTCTTACTGTAAACAGTCCACGTAAAATGTGAGGTCTGCAATCCAGTCCGGGTATTGTAATTTTCCTTCCTGTACAACTTTTTCCTTCTTAAATTCAACATTAGCGGGTTTTAAAACGAAAACTCGTTCCATATATTCTCCTTAACTCAACCAGTTTGCTCTGTAATAATATATAAAATGTCCGTACTCTTTGTTCAATTCAATCCGTAAATATTGTAAATGACAGTGGAATAGTTCGTACCACCAATTTCTTCACGTGCTCCGTGGCTGCAAATTTAGCGGATAAGTGTTTCTTAATGTACAGAACCATGAACCCTGACTGTCGATCGTTGTAATTTTTTGCTCTTTTATTATCCACTAAACCCTTAAATTCTTTGTGCATGATATTTTGAACAGCCACTGGACCTGTAAACGTCCTTGATATCAACAACAAATACTGAGGGACAAACAGCGCTGACAGTGCGTCACAGCTGAATGAAGACACGAGTGCCGACAGAAAAATGTGGCTCTTGCACTACCGAGGAGGACCGAGCAAAGCCGACGCAGGCCGAGACTCAGCCCACACATCCGGCTGGCGAGCGTTTGGTCGGCCCTGTTTCAGATGATACAGATCGTCGCTAATGAACACTTCGCTGCTAGACAGGTCAACAAGATGTTAAGTGCCAGAGCGGTATTTGACCTCTACAGACTAAGCAGCTTCTAAGTGATAGCAGCTGTTCTCCCCTACATCAGGGGCACCAACGAGACTTGAAAGCAGAGAATGTCATCTCGGTCTTGCGAAGTAACTGGGGAGACTGCCTCAAATCACTTACAGGCATTTGCGTCAACCTCTGTAGATGTTGGTGGTGACGTAGGATGGCCAGAGGACGCAAGATTGACAGCGCTCTACATCATGGCTCTGAGCACTATCGGACTTAACATCTGAGGTCATCAGTCCCCTAGAACTTAGAACTACTTAAACCTAACTAACTTAAGGACAACACACACATCCATGCCTGAGGCAGGATTCGAACCTGTGACCGTAGCAGTCGCGCTGTTCCGAACTGAAGCGTCCAGAACCTCTCGGTCACCGCTGCCGGCGTTATCCATCATGTCGTGCACCGCCAAATGAGTGTGAAAGAAAAGAACATCCCAGATAAGGAAAAAAGGGTAAGCAGTGCAATAACAGCAATTTTACAGAATTTTTTTCACTTTCCGCTGGTTGGTGCACTATTTTGAAATTTCTTCCAGGATTACAGTTGTACAGCACACCGGAACTATAGTGCCCTGGACGCGTGTCTTTTGCGGATAGTATTCTGCCCATTCTGTTAACTAGGTGAAACATTTATTATAACCGAAATCATTTTGAAATATTAACACTAGAGGCCTACATATGATACAAAACAATATTTTATTCAGACGAGATACATTTCTGAACTGTACATAATTAAGGACAGCAGCAGCACTATGTCATGCAACATGCTGCAGCTAGTTACCCTCAGCAACATGTTTCCACGTAAAAAAGTGTCCGATGATGTACAGCCACAGTCATGCAACAATTTTTAATTAGTCAACCGCCATTTGTCTGTGTATCACTGTATTGATCTTCTGTACTATCTAGTTTCTGGCTTTTATGCCATTATCAAGTACAATGCAGAAAGTTGTTAGACCATTGATATGTCATATTTCTTAAAGCACATGGACTTCCTTAACACATATGACATGATAATCGTCTAACAGTCTAAACAAGGCCCCGGCAGTATACAGCATTACATTAGAACTACTGACGGCCTTGGGAGAGCCAGTCCTGAAAAAAACTCTTCCATCTGGTGAGCAAGGTGTATGAGACAGGCGAAATACCCTCAGACTTCAAGAAGAATATAATAATTCCAATCCCCAAGAAAGCAGGTGTTGACAGATGTGAAAACTACTGAACAATCAGTTTAATAAGTCACGGCTGCAAAATACTTACGCGAATTCTTTACAGACGAATAGAAAAACTGGTAGAAGCCGACCTCGGGGAGGATAAGTTTGAATTCCGTAGAAATATTGGAACACTTGAGGCAATACTGACCCTACGACTTATCCTAGAATATAGATAGGAAAAGTAAAAATACGTCTCAAGGATTTGTAGACTTAGAGAAAGCTTTTGTCAATGTTGACTGGAATACCCTCTTTCAAATTCTGAAGGTGGCAGGGGTAAAATACAGGGAGCGAAAGGCTATTTACAATTTGTACAGAAATCAAATGACAGCTATAAGAGTCGAGGTACATGAAGGGGAATCAGTGGTTGGTAAGGGAGTGAGATAGCGTTGTAGCCTCTCCCCGATGTTATTCAATCTGTATATTGAGCAAGCAGTAAAGGAAACAAAAGAAAAGTTCGGAGTAGGTATTAAAATCCATGGAGAAGAAATAAAAACTTTGAGGTTTGCCGATGACATTGTAATTCTGTCAGATGGAGCAAAGGACTTGGAAGAGCAGTTGAACTGAATGGACAGTGTCTTGAAAGGAGGATATAAGATGAATACCAACAAAAGCAAAACGAGGATAATGGAATGTAGTCGAAGTAAGTCGGGTGGTGCTGAGGGAATTAGATTAGGAATTGAGACACTTAAAGTAGTAAAGGAGTTTTGCTATTTGCGGAGCAAAATAACTGATGATGGTCGAAGTAGAGAGGATCCAAATTGAGATTGGCAATGGCAAGGAACGCGTTTCTGAAGAAGAGAAATTTGTTAACATCGAGTATAGATTTAAGTGTCAGGAAGTCATTTCTGAAAGTATTTGTATGGAGTGTAGCCATGTGTGGAAGTGAAACATGGACGATAAATAGTTTGGACAAAAAGAGAATAGAAGCTTTGGAAATGTGGTGCTACAGAAGATTAGATGGGTAGATCACATAACTAATGAGGAGGTATTGAATAGAATTGGGGGGTAGAGGAGTTTTGTAGCACAACTTGACTAGAAGAAAGGATCAGTTGGTAGGACATGTTCTGGGGCATCAAGGGATCACCAGTTTTATATTGGAGGGCAGCGTGGAGGGTAAAAATCATAGAGAGAGACCAAGAGATGAATACACTAAGCAGATTCAGAAGGATGTCGGTTACAGTAGGTGTTGGGATATGAAGAAGTTTGCACAGGATAGAGTAAAATGGAGAGCTGCATCAAATCAGTCTCAGGACTAAAGACCACAACAATAACAACAACAACAATGGACTAACAAAAGAAATGGGTTCCCAGATCATCATTTTAGGTTGCCGGGTAGTATGGGTGGCGATAGTGAGTTTGGTAACCCACCACTGTCGTAGGCGTCCTCAGGTACCTATAATCTGATTGACTGAGTAGAAGTATCTTCAGTGATGAGTTCCTCTTCGAACTGGACCTTGATGACAAGCGAAGGCGTATCTGGACAGGTCTGGGATACGAACCTGTCTACCGCCCACCATATGGCCCAACAACCACTTTCTTAATTTACGAAAAGTATTTTGAATAGGGTATACGTGGTCGTCTCACATATGAATGGCCATTATTATGCAAAACAGAAAATTACATAAGACAATGCAACAGAAAATATTAGGTTCGTTTTTGTACGAAACAACTTCGATGTAATAAATGCAAAAAGGGGAAAACGGTATTTCAGTCAGCTTTTGGAGTTTAGTTAATATCTTCGACTGTTACTAGATGGCACAACTTGTTTCACGTCCACGTTGTGGCAACCTCGTCGTTTGAGCCTCTTAGTCTGGTGTCTCCTCCAGTGACTGTTTACCTCTTCCAGCCATTTGCGGCGTGTCCTGTGCTATAGTTTTACTGCAAGTTACCTGCTTATGACAGTTTCAATAACTTACATTTAACTTCTTAAGGAAATATTTTATGTGGCGCTTGGGTTGTTGCTCTTACATTTTTTCATCAGTTGTTACATGTGAGTACAATCTTCTTACAAATGTGTTCGGAAAAAAAACTATTTATTAGTTAGTTTTTCTCTATGTTAACATTTATTTATAATCCTTTTAAGTAACTGGAATTTCTGACGATGTCGCTGGGACAACATGTGAATACGTAGGGGTGGTTTGCTGCAGAGCTTCATGTCCAACGATGTAAGATGGTGTGCTACGAAACACTTGCCCTTTCGGCAAAGACGGCACAGATCACCATCTGTCATACTTTATAGAGCAGGCAAACCTCTGAACGTTCTACGAAGAGTCGTCGACATCCAACCATTCAGCGCCTAGTGGTAGTTTCACTGTCTACCTCTTTCCGCAGATGCTCGCGACAGCAGCACGTGAACATCCAACCAACTTTGCAGTTTTCGAGATTCTTGTGCACAGGGTCACCGTAATAATAAGCTGTCCTTTGTCAAAGTCGCTTACCTCAATGGATTTTCCCATTTGCACCCTAGATCTTCGATAGGGTGATCCCTCGCCCGCCTGTGCTGCGCTTACATACTCGTACTTCTGGTACCGCGCAAGTGCTCGGAACGTCACCAGGCGTAAACCAGCGTCGCCGTGTGCAGTGATCGTACTGTTTTGGCTTATCAGCGTATTAATCGTCTGTTAGAAACCTGCACTAATACACTACGACAAAATCATTTATTCCCGTGATAAAAAAAGAACGCTCCTGAAATTTGTGTCTTTTGTCTACATATTACAACATAATCACTGTGGGCGAAAGGATCAGAGAGCTAAGCAAGGGAACTGGACAAGATACGAGAGTTGTCCAGAAAGTAAGTTCCGATCGGTCGCGAAATGGAAACCACAGTGAAAACCAGAAATGTTTCATTACAACAGTTAGGTACACCTTCCACCTACTTCTGTGCATAGTTGCCGCTCCAACTTCGAGTTTTGCCCTAGTGTTGTATCAACTTTCCAATACCCTCGTCATAGAAAGCAGCCGCCTGGGCT
Source organism: Schistocerca gregaria (assembly GCF_023897955.1). Classification (NCBI taxonomy): domain Eukaryota; kingdom Metazoa; phylum Arthropoda; class Insecta; order Orthoptera; family Acrididae; genus Schistocerca; species Schistocerca gregaria. Next base: position 47,955,253 of record NC_064925.1, read on the forward strand.
CTCGGCTAGTTATCTGTACTGGTTTGTAGCTCATTGTCTGTGGAAAAATTTTGTCTTCATAGCCAGTTGCTCTTCTGAGCAGGTATGAGACTCACGGGGAGCCAATTACGGACTGTATTGTGGGTGATCAAACACTTCTCATCGGAAATGCTGCAGGAGCGTCTTCATTGACACTGCAATGTGCGGCCGGGAATTGGCATGAAGAAAAAAACTGCTCGGCAGTTGTGTTATGTAGGTGCATGACACAGGCGAAATCTCTAACCAGGCCTCATATTTGCGGGAAACGCTATTGGTCCAAATGGCTCTGAGCACTATGGGACTTAACATCTGAGGTCATCATTCCCCCAGAACTTAGAATTATTTAAACGTAACTAACCTAAGGACACCACACACACCCATGCCCGAGGCAGGATTCGAACCTGCGACCGTACCGGAAACGCTATTCCCTACGCATCTTCACGTGCTCACTGTTCACTCAAAACTGAAAAGAGCGACGCGACACGATCGACGGGTATACTAGAGACACTGCCCAACACATCTGTGCAAAGCTTTACCGGATTTTCCCAGTGGTTTCCATTTCGCGACCAATCTGAACTTACTTTCTGGACAACCCTAGTATTTAGCGACTAAGCAAACAAACGTAAGAGGAAAATTATAAAGAGTACAGAAAATAGATTAACGACATGTTTAAAATTGAAACCAAGAAGAAACAGAAGAAGGCAAGAATTCTCTTATGTAAGGAACTACATTAAGGGGTGTCGTCGAAGCAGAAAACATTTCAGAAATAAATCGGCACAGCCGAAGACAGCTTTCTTCTACGAAAAAGATGTATTATTGGAGAATAGAGGAGCAAACCCTTGAGAGCGAACGAGTGGAGGAAAGCCTTGAGTCACAGTCAAACTGACAGCACGGGAGCTCCAACGTTAGGCGGGTGATGGAGCCCCTTAGGGAAATAGCGGAAAGGTCGGGGAAGAAGGCCAGTGTTCACTCTGTCTGCTTGCCGGGGGGTCTCATCCGAGATGTGGAGGAGGCCCTACCGGCGGCGATAGAGAGCACTGGGTGCACCCGACTGCAAATTGTTGCTCATGTCGGCACCAATGACTCCGGCCGTCTGGGTTCAGAGGTCATCCTCAGTTCGTACAGGCGGTTGGCGGAGTTGGTGAAGGCGGAAAGCCTCGCTCGCGGGGTGGAATCAGAGCTAACTATTTGTAGTATCGTTCCCAGAACCGATCGCGGTCCTCTGGTTTGGAGCCGAGTGGAAGGCTTAAACCAGAGGCTCAGACGATTCTGCGGAGAGCTGGGGTGCAAATTTCTCGACCTCCGCTATCGGGTGGAGAAATGTAGGGTCCCCCTGAATAGGTCAGGCGTGCACTACACGCCGGAAGCGGCTACGAGGGTAGCGGAGTACGTGTGGAGTGCACATGGGGTTTTTTTAGGTTAGAGAATTCCCTCCCTAGGCCCGACAAGACGCCTCCTGAGACGCGGCAAGGCAGGAGTAGGCAAAATGCAACAAGAAATAACAATATTAATGTGCTTATAGTAAACTGCAGGAGCGTCTATAGAAAGGTCCCAGAACTACTCTCATTGATAAACGGTCACAACGCCCATATAGTACTAGGAACAGAAAGTTGGCTGAAACCAGACGTAAACAGTAATGAAATCCTAAACTCGGATTGGAATGTATACCGCAGAGATAGGCTGGACAGTGAAGGGGGAGGCGTGTTTATAGCGATAAGAAGTGCAATAGTATCGAAGGAAATTGACGGAGATTCGAATTGTGAAATGATTTGGGTGAAGGTCACGGTTAAAGAAGGCTCAGACATGGTAATTGGATGTCTCTATAGGCCCCCGGGCTCAGCAGCTGTTGTGGCTCAGCAGCTGAAGAATAATCTGGAAAATATTTCGAGGAGATTTCCCCACCATGTTATAGTTCTGGGTGGAGATTTTAATTTGCCGGATATAGACTAGGAGACTCAAACGTTCATAACGGGTGGCAGGGACAAAGAATCCAGTGAAATATTTTTAAGTGCTTTATCTGAAAACTACCTTGAGCAGTTAAACAGAAAACCGACTCGTGGCGATAACATATTAGACCTTCTGGTGACAAACAGACCCGAACTATTTGAATCAGTTAATGCAGAAGAGGGAATCAGCGATCATAAAGCGGTTACTGCATCGATGATTTCAGCCGTAAATAGAAATATTAAAAAAGGTGGGAAGATTTTTCTGTTTAGCAAAAGTGACAAAAAGCAGATTTCAGAGTACTTGGTGGCTCAACACAAAAGTTTGTCTCAAGTACAGACAGTGTTGACGATCAGTGGACCAAGTTCAAAACCATGGTACAATATGCGTTAGATGAGTATGTGCCAAGCAAGATCGTAAGAGATGGGAAAGAGCCACCGTGGTACAACAACCGAGTTAGAAAACTGCTGCGGAAGCAAAGGGAACTTCACAGCAAACATAAACATAGCCAAAGCCTTGGAGACAAACAAAAATTACGCGAAGCGAAATGCAGTGTGAGGAGGGCTATGCGAGAGGCTTTCAATGAATTCGAAAGTAAAGTTCTATGTACTGACTTGGCAGAAAATCATAAGAAATTTTGGGTCCTATGTTAAAGCGGTAGGTGGATCAAAACAAAATGTCCAGACACTCTGTGACCAAAATGGTACTGAAACAGAGGATGACAGACTAAAGGCCGAATTACTAAATGTCTTCTTCCAAAGCTGTTTCACAGAGGAAGACTGCACTGTGCTTCCTTCTCTAGATTGTCGCACAGTTGACAAAATGGTAGATATCGAAGTAGACGACAGAAGGATAGAGAAACAATTAAAATCGCTCAAAAGAGGAAAGGCAGCTGGTCCTTATGGAATACCAGTTCGATTTTACACAGAGTACGCGAAGGAACTTGCCCCCCTTCTTGCAGCGATGTACCGTAGGCCTCTAGAAGAGCGAAGCGTTCCAAAGGATTGTAAAAGAGCACAGGTCATCCCCGTTTTCAAGAAGGGACGTCGAACAGATGTGCAGAACTATAGACATATATCTCTAACGTCGATCAGTTGTAGAATTTTGGAACACGTATTATGTTCGAGTATAATGTCTTTTCTGGAGACTAGAAATCTACTCTGTAGGAATCAGCATGGGTTTCGAAAAAGACGGTCGTGTGAAACCCAACTCGCGCTATTCGTCCACGAGACTCAGAGGGCCTTAGACACGGGTTCACAGGTAGATGCCGTGTTTCTTGACTTCCGCAAGGCGTTTGACACAGTTCCCCACAGTCGTTTAATGAACAAAGTAAGAGCATACGGACTATCAGATCAATTGTGTGATTGGATTGAGGAGTTCCTAGATAACAGAACGCAGCATGTCATTCTCAATGGAGAGAAGTCTTCCGAAGTAAGAGTGATTTCAGGTGTGCCGCAGGGGAGTGTCATAGGACCGTTGCTATTCGCAATATACATAAATGACCTGGTGGATGACATCGGAAGTTCACTGAGGCTTTTTGCAGATGATGCTGTGGTGTATCGAGAGGTTGCAACAATGGAAAATTGTACTGAAATGCAGGAGGATCTGCAGCGAATTGACGCATGGTGCACGGAATGGCAATTGAATCTCAATGTAGACAAGTGTAATGTGATGCGAATACATAGAAAGATAGGTCCCTTATCATTTTGCTACAAAACAGCAGGTCAGCAACTGGAAGCAGTTAATTCCATAAATTATCTGGGAGTACTCATTAGGATTGATTTAAAATGGAATGATCATATAAAGTTGATCGTCGGTAAAGCAGATGCCAGACTGAGATTCATTGGAAGAATCCTAAGGAAATGCAATCCGACAACAAAGGAAGTAGGTTACAGTACGCTTGTTCGCCCAATGCTTGAATACTGCTCAGCAGTGTGGGATCCGCACCAGGTAGGGTTGATAGAAGAGATAGAGAAGATCCAACGGAGAGCAGCGCGCTTCGTTACAGGATCATTTAGTAATTGCGAAAGCGTTACGGAGATGATAGATAAACTCCAGTGGAAGACTCTGCAGGAGAGACGCTCAGTAGCTCGGTACGGGCTTTTGTTTAAGTTTCGAGAACATACCTTCACCGAAGAGTCAAGCAGTATATTGCTCCCTCCTACGTATATCTCGCGAAGAGACCATGAGGATAAAATCAGAGAGATTAGAGCCCACACAGAAGCATACCGACAATCCTTTTTTCCACGTACATTACGAGACTGGAATAGAAGGGAGTACCGATAGAGGTACTCAGGGTACCCTCCGCCACACACCGTCAGGTGGCCTGCGGAGTATGGATGTAGATGTAGATGTAGAACTGAATAACATAGCAATATTAGAAATGTGTGGCATAAAAATGTTAAAAATTACTTTAATAGATATACTACGGCGAACTATTTGAAACAAATGGTGACGAAACTCATATATGAGACAACCGTTGCCACAAGAAGGGGCTGGTTAGCCGGTCATGTGCTAAAACAGCCAGACATAGTTAAATGTTCACTGTAAACAGCAACATACGGACATTGTGCAGCTCGTGGTTGTGGTTCTGAAGCACGGGCGGCAGCAACAGGGCCCATGGAAGGCCTGCAGCCGCGGCCTGCGAGGACCCCCGTGGCCGGCAGGGGGAGCAGGAGTTCAGCGGTCGATTCCCGGAGCGATCTATCAACACGAGGGAACGCGCCTGCTGTGCTTACCGAATCAATACGTGCCGCTATCCACCGTGCTCTGTGCTAATCCTGCACGGAGCCTCGCACTATTTTCGGCACATGCAACTCATGCAACAACATTCGCCGAAAGAAGATAATCTGTTTTCTTTGTATTACCTCTAATTTCTCGAGTTTTTTTGCCGTGGTCTTTTCGGGAGATGTATGTTGGAGGTCGTAATGTGTTGTCTGACTTTTCGCGAAAAGTGCTCTCTCGAAATTTGAATGATAAACATCTTCGTGATGCGTAATGCCTCTCTTGTAGCGTCTGCCACTGAAGGTGTTGAGCATCTCTGTAATGCTCCCGAGCCGACTACGCGATCTCGTGCCGCTCTTAGTTGGTACTTCTCCATTTCTTCTATCAGTCCTGCCTGAGAAGACTCCCAGATTGATTAACAATACTGAAGAATGGGTCGAACAAGCGCATTATAAGCCACTTCCTTCGAGGATGAGTTATATTTCTTTTAAGATTTCTTCTATGAATGTGTCTGGCATCTCACTTTGCTACTATTTGTTTTTTGTTCTTATTCCACTTACGGTCGATCTGGATAGTTCCTCCTGTATATTTTACGGTAGACGCTGTTTCCAGGAATTTGTCATCAATAGTGTGGCTGTACAGCAGTGGATTTCTTTTGCTATGTATACACAATATGTTAAGTGTTTTTGCGTTCAGGCTCTATTGCTAAAACCTGCACCATTCTCAGTCCGCTGGAGGTCGTTCTGCAAATCGATAGTGTGTAATGGCGTTGCTACTTTCTTATAGATAGGCACATCACCTGCGAACAGTCTTAAGTAGCTTATGAGGCTTGCTACTAAATCACTTATATACATTGTAATCAGTAATGAACCTATCACAATTCCATGGAGTACTCCGGAAATTTCCTCTTCATTTGTCGATTTTGTTTCGTTAAGAGCGACCAGTTGACTCCGTAATCTCGTTTCTTTCTTTTTTTTTCTTTTCTGAAATCAAGGAACACGGCACCCACCTTGGCGGCGTTATCCACAGCGCAATGGATCTCATGGAGGAACAGACCGTGCTGAGTTGTTTCCCAAGATTCCTGTTTGTGGAGTGGATTTTTTTAACACGATGCAAGCTCGAGAAATTAGAGCTAATACAAAGGCTTAGCGACAATTATTCTTCCCACGCGTAATTCGGGAGTGCAACAGGGGAGGGGGAATCAGTCAGTGGTAACAGAAGTACCTCCGACACGTACTGCTGGGTGGCTTGCGGAGTATGATGCACGATGTAGATGTAGATATACATATAGATGCATCAATGAATCAACATCTAACCATAAAGAATATATTGGTAACACTAAACCTCGTTTTCAACATACACACGCCGAATAAAAATTGATCGGCCCAGAATATGTGTCACGCTAATCCCGTATACCACCCCGTCTGTTCTTTGAAATGGGATCAACAGGCCGAAGAAGAGTGTCCACAAGATTCTTCAGGTATACCGCATGAGGCTGAAGCCACTAACTGGTGATTAGATCCTGTAAAATTATCAGATTCTGGAGATTTTTAATTGCCACATTCCATCAGCTGTTTTAAATAGCAAGAGAAATTTTTATGCGATTAAGATCGGGAAATTTAGCATACCTGACGAGGTTCGATTCGTGTTCCTTAGCGTTCGTCAATCCGGCCCAGTGAACACGGCTGATGCCCTCTTGGAACATGGAAGCGTCTATAGTACATTCATTATGAAGATGTAGAAGAAAAGACTGGACTTAATTACCAAGAATGTTCAAATAAATACTTTACCTCGGAACCTCCACTTTCGGTCTGACTATGTACAACTGAATGAAACGAATTTTGTCACCACTTTATTAACTAAAAGACACCATCGGTGGCAAGGTTTGTAGTTCAAACTGTAGAAGTTTTCTCGTTCTGGTTCTGCAGTCGTTCTTCTGCTTTCTGTTGGTTGGTTTGTTTCCGGGAGGGGACCAAACGGCAAAGTCATCGGTCCAGTCGGGTTAGGGAAGGATGGGGAAGGAAGTTTGCCGTGCCCTCTCACAGGAACTATCCTTACATCTGCCTGAAGCGATTTAGGGAAATCACGGAAAACTTAACGGCCGGACGCGGGTTTGAAGCGCCGTCCTCCCGAATGCGCGTCCAGTGTGCTAACCACTGTGGCACCTCGCTCGGTCTGCTATTCGAATAGCACAAAGAATGTAAATATGTGTAATGGGAACTGATCGAGATAGAAAGGTTTATTCGTACATCCACGACGACCGTACCCGACTGTTCGCCATGCCTCCACGATCCAAGAATACTGCATCGAGAACATCGAAGCAGACAACAATAACTTACGTGCGCTGAAGAGGGGTGGTACGCAACCAGTATTTTCATACCAAGCGCTATGCACAATGGCGGTCACAAGAAAAAGAAGTTCGTAAAGTTAAATACTGCATATATGTATTGAATATTGAGGGGCTGTTGATATTAATGCCAGTTAATGTTCACTCAGGATACGTGTACCTTCCAGTTTCTTTCAATTATTCTTTCAATATTTCCGTTTTAATTATTTAAGCAGCAATTTTTGATCAGTTTACATTATACAGGGTGTTACAAAAAGGTACGGCCAAACTTTCAGGAAACATTCCTCACACACAAAGAAAGAAAATATGTTATGTGGACATGTGTCCGAAAACGCTTACTTTCCATGTTAGAGCTCATTTTATTACTTATCTTCAAATCACATTAATCATGGAATGGAAACACACAGCAACAGAACGTACCAGCGTGACTTCAAACACTTTGTTACAGGAAATGTTCAAAATGTCCTCCGTTAGCGAGGATACATGCATCCACCCTCCGTCGCTTGGAATCCCTGATGCGCTGATGCAGCCCTGGAGAATGGCGTATTGTATCACAGCCGTCCACAATACGAGCACGAAGTGTCTCTACATTTGCTACCGCGGCTTTCAAATGCCCCCATAAATGAAAGTCAAGAAGGTTGAGGTCAGGAGAGCGTGCAGGCCATCGAATTGGTCCGCCTCTAACAATCCATCGGTCACACTTCGACTGAAATGTGCAGGAGTTCCATCGTGCATGAACCACATGTTGTGTCGTACTTGTAAAGGCACATGTTCTAGCATCACAGGTAGAGTATCCCGTATGAAATCATGATAACGTGCTCCATTGAGCGTAGGTGGAAGAAAATAGGGCCCAATCAAGACATGCCTGCCCAAACGTTCACAGAAAATCTGTGTTGATGACGTGATTGCACAATTGCGTGCGGATTCTCGTCAGCCCACACATGTTGATTTTGAAAATTTACAATTTATCTCGTCCATTGCAGGTGTTCTAGGTCTTCCCCAGTCGCGAGTCATAGGCTGGAATGTTCCGTGCTCCCTAAGACGCCGATCAATTGCTTCGAACGTCTTCCTGTCGGGACACCTCCGTTCTGGAAATCTGTCTCGATACAAACGTACCGCGCCACGGCCATTGCCCCGTGCTAATCCATACGTCAAATTGGCATCTGCCAACTCTGCATTTGTAAACATCGCACTGACTACAAAACCACGTTCGTGATGAACACTAACCTGTTGATGCTACGAACTGATGTGCTTGATGCTAGTTCTATAGAGTAATGAGTTGCATGTTCAAAAATGGCTCAAATGGCTCTGAGCACTATGGGACTCAACTGCTGTGGTCATCAGTCCCCTAGAACTTAGAACTACTTAAACCTAACTAACCTAAGGCAATCACACACATCCATACCCGAGGCAGAATTCGAAACTGCGACCGTAGCAGTCGCACGGTTCCTGACTGCGCGCCTAGAACCGCGAGACCACCGCGGCCGGCGAGTCGCATGTCAACACAAACATAGAAGTCTACATTACCTTCCTTCAATTGGGCCAACTGGCGGTGAATCGAGGAAGTACAGCACATACATCTTTCCAAGATATTATAACGTCGATGGTACTAACACCTAAGTTTTTAAAAGCCCTGGGCGAGGCAGAGCAGAGAGCGTACCAGCGAATTAGTGGAGTACAGTATCTTTCCTTCTTTTGAACTATTGGTGACGCTATCACTTAAAAATAGAACATGAGACGAAAGAACATTGTTTAGGTAGGAGTACTGGTGTGGTGGCCACAAGACTGGGTTTGCCCTATATTGAACATTTAACAGCTCATTAACAGCTGCGAAATTAGCCACAGACAATTTCCTCCACTAATAAAATTCGAGAGCTAATTTCACAGCTCAAGTGTCTGGAAATTAATCGGAGGAAATTTAGGAAGAATGCGGAAAATGTGCCAGGGAACGTTAACTTCGAGAGTCACACTCGATTACTCGCTAATTAGTAACTGGATATCTTGTGACTGGAGAGATCCACTGTGAAACGCGTCATTATAAGGCACTCTGAGCTTGTTTCCTTCAGGTGATACACGGTACGAACGTACAGAATTTTACATTCATAAACTTCGCAAACAGGAAGAGCCAGGTGTTTCCTTCATATTTATTACCTATCACTAAACCGAAAGTACTTTTTATTGGCACAGATAAATATGCAGCACACTTGAGTTAGTGTTTCGAGATAAGCGGAAGCCATAGGAAACAAAGAAAGATGAAACTTAATCAGTTGTTAAATCACTAAAGGCATGATGAAGCTTCAAGTAATATTATAAAGTTCAGTGCACCACATTTAGTTCTGTAGCCAGTCACCTTCAGTTGCGGTCAGTTTCGAACACACTGAAATATGCGTTAGCAAAAACACTTTATAAAAGGGGTGAAAGAGATGATGTACACAAATTCTGGCCAAGTTATTCTCTACCATTCCACACAAAAGTTTTAAAGAAATCAATGGACAAGTTAGTGGCCTATATCTCACTATACGTAATTTGCTATCAGACTCGCAGTTTGAGGCACCAACAGAGGGAAATAATTGGTCGAGGACATTAGGCTTTGTTAGACCAAGCAATAAACTGTAGCTTAAGTTGGAACAGTACGGGGTTAGGGAAAGAGCTCAGCAGTAGTTCACTTATATCTGGAAAACACGAAGCAGAAGGCTTTGCTGCAGTGTCAGTAAACAGGAAAGAGGTTGTCCCTAATGGTGCCACGTAAAGTGGGTGGGGGCGGGAGGGGGTTTCCATAGGGTTCAATACTGGATCTGTTGCTTTTCGTGATATAATTTGATGCTCAGCCATTTTACTGTCCCACGACGATCAATCAGTCAGTGAAGTCGACTGTTTCAAACTCCTAGGACTGATGATAGAAGGAAGCTTTCTGCGAAGTACCATGTTCAAGATCTTGTGCGGAAACTGAAAGATACAATCTTCACTATGCAGATTCGAACGTAGTTGTAATTATTTATTTACAACTTATACAAAACAAATACATGTTTTCAAATTTTACTGTCCTTCAAAATAATCATCAGTATTGTACACAACCCTTGGCAAATGTTATGGAAATCGTAGCATATCCTTAGCAGTGCCGGTTGTGTTGATAGTTTGGGTAGAGCAGACTAGTACCTGACAAATCTCTCTACGAGTTCTAAAGTGAATGCCACGAATTACTTACTTCAGTTTAGGAATCACGTTGAAATCTCTCTCTAAGCTAGTCGCAGGCTGCATTCCAAAAATGAACAGGTTAGAGAACGAAGTGACGACACTTTCTGCAAGACCCACCCATCATTTTGTAGGACACTGATCGGCCGTGTATGGAGTAAGTTGCAACATACTTCGCCGATCGATAGGACTCGGAAGTGCTGTACTATCCACCACCCTACTCGGAGACTTCAACTTGTTTAATAAACTGAAAGAAGCACTTCATGGCATTCGCTTCACAACTGTTACAGAGATTCGTTGGGAAATAGATCGCTTCTCTCGAACTCTCAACAGTACTGACGATGCTGACGATATCCTACGACTTCCACATCGCTGGCATCTGGTTATACACGCTTCTGGTGACTGCTATGAATGATGGCCAAAGCTTGAAACAGGTGCCTCTTTTTTATAAGTTGTAGATTAATACTTGTCACTTTTAAAATTCCAACCCTCGTATGAGAATGATTTACTCTGGCTCTAAGACTGAAACGTGCACGCATGTTTACTTTGGTTCCTTTTACTCTGTTATCTCGTATGGACCTTTATTTAGGGGCAACTGTTCGCCATTTTCTGGACTAAGGGTATTCTTGGTGAGGAAAATCAGTCTTATCTGCAATGTCAGTTCGCGAACTTAGCGTAGGTCGTTGGTCAGGTGTTTCGGAATTCTGCCTCTGCCATTCTTGTACATACACTTGATCGCGGGATTTGTTGACAATATTGACTCATTCTCAATAAAAAAAGCAACATTCATTCAATGAACACTAGCCGGAAAAACAATATACACTTAGATAAAACTTCCTTAATCACTGTACAGAAAAGCGTACAGTTTTATTAAGAGGTTTCAGGCTTCCAGCATAACGAAAAAAATTGAGTGATAAGCCCGAAGTATTCAACTCAAGGAAAAAAGGTTCCTATTCTGTGCAACAGTTGCTCGCAGTAGCTGATAACTTTTTAATGTAATAGATTATTTATTTGAATACTCTCACTTTTTCGTGCTTCATTAATTCTTTCTAATCAGTGCTCTGGAAACAACGTACTGACTCGTCCAACTACACTCCTGGAAATTGAAATAAGAACACCGTGAATTCATTGTCCCAGGAAGGGGAAACTTTATTGACACATTCCTGGGTCAGATACATCACACGATCACACTGACAGAACCACAGGCACATAGACACAGGCAACAGAGCATGCACAATGTCGGCACCAGTACAGTGTATATCCACCTTTCGCAGCAATGCAGGCTGCTATTCTCCCATGGAGACGATCGTAGAGATGCTGGATGTAATCCTGTGGAACGGCTTGCCATGCCATTTCCACCTGGCGCCTCAGTTGGACCAGCATTCGTGCTGGACGTGGAGACCGCGTGAGACGACGCTTCATCCAGTCCCAAACATGCTCAATGGGGGACAGATCTGGAAATCTTGCTGGCCAGGGTAGTTGACTTACACCTTCTAGAGCACGTTGGGTGGCACGTGATACATGCGGACCTGCATTGTCCTGTTGGAACAGCAAGTTCCCTTGCCGGTCTAAGAATGGTAGAACGATGGGTTCGATGACGGTTTGGATGTACCGTGCACTATTCAGTGTCCCCTCGACGATCACCAGAGGTGTACGGCCAGTGTAGGAGATCGCTCCCCACACCATGATGCCGGGTGTTGGCCCTGTGTGCCTCGGTCGTATGCAGTCCTGATTGTGGCGCTCACCTGCACGGCGCCAAACACGCATACGACCATCATTGGCACCAAGGCAGAAGCGACTCTCATCGCTGAAGACGACACGTCTCCATTCGTCCCTCCATTCACGCCTGTCGCGACACCACTGGAGGCGGGCTGCACGATGTTGGGGCGTGAGCGGAAGACGGCCTAACGGTGTGCGGGACCGTAGCCCAGCTTCATGGAGACGGTTGCGAATGGTCCTCGCCGATACCCCATGAGCAACAGTGTCCCTAATTTGCTGGGAAGCGGCGGTGCGGTCCCCTACGGCACTGCGTAGGATCCTACGGTCTGGGCGTGCATCCGTGCGTTGCTGCGGTCCGGTCCCAGGTCGACGGGTACGTGCACCTTCCGCCGACCACTGGCGACAACATCGATGTACTGTGGAGACCTCACGCCCCACGTGTTGAGCAATTCGGCGGTACATCCACCCGGCCTCCCGCATGCCCACTATACGCCCTCGCTCAAAGTCCGTCAACTGCACATACGGTTCAGGTCCACGCTGTCGCGGCTTGCTACCAGTGTTAAAGACTGCGATGGAGCTCCGTATGCGACGGCAAACTGGCTGACACTGACGGCGGCGGTGCACAAATGCTGCGCAGCTAGCGCCATTCGACGGCCAACACCGCGGTTCCTGGTGTGTCCGCTGTGCCGTGCGTGTGATCATTGCTTGTACAGCCCTCTCGCAGTGTCCGGAGCAAGTATGGTGGGTCTGACACACCGGTGTCAATGTGTTCTTTTTTCCATTTCAAGGAGTGTATAAAGCAGCTTTGACTCGCACACTCTGAGGGAACCTGTTAAATGAAAATACATAAAAACTTGGTATTACGCACTCTGGTGGATCTGAAACTACTTCGAAAATTACTATAATGTAGAAAGCACTCCGTACATACAAGTCTGGGAAGTCCCCCACATTTCGTAACTACAAGAAGATTTTGGATTATTGCCTCACAGGTTAAGCTATTTTTCATGTAACTGAAATTTTAAATGAAATTGCCTGATGTAGTGATACATTAAATAATGGTACTGTATTACTAATAAATAAACTGCTTAAAATTATGTATCAGCGAAATTAAACACAGCAATATTAATGCAGCACAAGTTGGTTTAGTAGCAGTTTGTGAGATTTATTTATATAAAAAAGTGCAGAGCTGTAACAATTTCACGAAGTGTCGTAATCATGGAAGTCAAGGAACAATGATACAGACGTTGAATGACGCTGTAAGTGTAGGGGATGCACTACGTCCCTAATTTCATTTTTCTCGTATGTGTCACAGTTAACAAATAGAACGTGAAATAACGAGTTGAAAATGTTTACGATTGCACCGAAAAAACTACAGAGTTCATTGACAGGCAGCACTTTGCTACGAGGTACGATAATATCAGCTGTATGTAAGCTCATCACGATACCGTCTATTTTGGCTACATTCATCACCTCCTTCTTACCTCTATAGTGCTGATAACCTTTCTACTCGTGTGGGACTAGACAACTGAGATCAATAGTATGTGAGTAGAGCACCCCAATTTCCATAGCACTGTAACAGTGAATATTACAAGTTCGCTGAAAATAATGTAACACTTTAATATCTTCCACATTTCGCGACCCTGTCAGCAACTGTATGTATATTAATTTTAATTTTAATAAACAACAGCCTCAGTTGCACCGTTTACCTAGAGTTTACCTAGGTTTCAGTCGGGATAACCCAACTTTCTTCAGAATAACAGTAACTACCGTTTGTAGACAACAGAGGCTGTTGGTTATTAAAATTAAAATTAATGTAAGACTTTGTCTAGCCGGCCGATGTGGCCAAGCGGTTCTAGGCGCTAAAGTCTGGAACTCATTAGTCTAATGGGCCTAATATCAATAGCGCAACTACTGGAATTCCTTTTCAGAGCCAATTTTTTAAACGTGAACTATATAAGTATTTACATCATTATTTACTTATTTAGGCTACTCCTAATCTGGCGTTTGCTGAAAACGTTCTCAGTCTGAAAGAGGTAATTTCAGTAACGCAGACTCCTTCCAGCTGCCCCATCGACAGTCGTCTCACATACTAGTTTCGTCTGTCCGCCTTCGTTCACCCTCTCCGTATGTCCGGGCCACCTCAAAGTACCTTTCTCAATACTCGACAACACAACTTCTTTCTCTCCACAATACTTCGCAAAATTAAATTAATATACTTTATTTGAGGTTCTATGGCTCAGTTAAACTTTGGGTGCCTTGGACGGAACTTGATATCGTACGTAACAAGTATATTATTTACTGATAAAGCTAAACTTAATATATTCATGCAGATAACTATATGTATACGCTATAACTGTTTGTTGTATATTTTTTACACGGTTTTCACGTCTTCGGCAATACCATTTTGACTATGTCACGATGATTTGAAAATGGGTCTTGGCCCGAAACAAGTGAATAACAGTAAAAAAAAACCTTAAAATTTTTCAACTTTGGACTGATCTTTTGTTGTACTGAGGTTTGTATGTTGCTTTTAATTTTAGGCACGATTCCAGATTCTCATCAATATGAGGTCTTCTCAGTTCACTCTTGATAGAAGTCGCGCTTGAAAATGATTGGTCTCGTGAAAAAGTACACCCGAATACGGAAATAACTAATTTTTGCAGCTAATTGTAAGTCAGAAATATTACTCCAAGCGTTAAAAATAATACCTACGCTTCCGAGCAACCTCCAAAAGATAAAAAAACACCATCTTAATAAGTAAAAAAAAAAAAAAAAAGAGTTCCAGTCGAATCTAAGATACCTGTTATTGCACAAGCTTCTTGCTATCATCGTCTGTTTTATTTCCGACTCAGACTTGTTGTTAAATCCCTTCGAAATGATCCCTTGTTAGTTCATCTAAGATACCTGTTATTGCACAAGCTTCTTGCTATCATCGTCTGTTTTATTTCCGACTCAGACTTGTTGTTAAATCCCTTCGAAATGATCCCTTGTTAGTTCATCTAAGATACCTGTTATTGCACAAGCTTCTTGCTATCATCGTCTGTTTTATTTCCGACTCAGACTTGTTGTTAAATCCCTTCGAAATGATCCCTTGTTAGTTCATTAAAACGTAATTGCCTTCATCTGATTATGCGGTCTTCGACACACTTCATGAAAAACTGTTCCACACCCTTCAGCGGAATAGATATTCCTTCAGTTGCTTCATTTTGCTCCAACTTCAACACGTTAAGGATTTTCCCATGTACATTACTTTGAAGCATTGTCCACACCACAGTTTCGAAGCGAAGAGCAAAAACAATACGAGTTTTAGCGAGAGTACCGCACGTGGTTCAAATGGTTCAAATGGATCTGAGCACTATGCGACTCAACATCTGAGGTCATCAGTCCTCTAGACTTAGAACTAATTAAACCTAAGGACATCACACACATCCATGCCCGAGGCAGGATTCGAACCTGCGACCATAGCAGCAGCGCGGTTCCGGACTGGAGCGCCTAGAACCGTACGTGGTCTGATTGACCTACACCTGCATCTAACGCCACTTCCTCCGAACAGAGGCGCGCATGGGCCATACAGTTTCATTCGCACTTCACACGAGTCGCAGCATGTGCATTTTCTGCAAGAGTCGAACTCAGGGAGCATAAGAGGGGTACGTGGCTCGCGAACTGCGGTTTGCCGTCCACCGGTCTATATGACTGCTTATCCAAACACGACTATCGATCTCGTGTAAGAGACAACGTTATTCATCCGATCAGCCCTCACGTTTGCATTGATCCACTGTGAAATTTAGATGATCCGATGCCTACTGCAGTTTTAAATGAGGACATCGTTGGGTCAACATGGATAAACATGTGGGTCATCTGCTACGGGGCTCTTACGTTCGACACTGTGCGGTGAGCGTTGTATTCTGAAGCGACTGCGCCTTCACCAGCATTGCAGCCTGTCGCCAAAGCTGCCGCAGGTCGCCTGCTGCTCTGACTTACAGAGCGGGGAAGCCTCTGATCTCTGCATTCCTTGGGCAGCCGACGCACTGAAGCCTCTTATGATTTCATCGCCCTTCAGCCAGTTCCCATAGACGCTCGTAACAATCATCGGTCTTCTGACTTGTTTGACGCGGCCGCCAGGTTTTCTTCTCTTGTGCCACCACGTATTCTTCTCTTGTGTGAACCTCTTCATTTTACAAGGAAAACTCCCCGTCGGAACCTTCTTAGATTTCGTGATAAGATGGACGAGTGGACAGCCCGTCAGAAACAGTAAAAATAAATAAAGAAACAAAATTTTGGTGCACGAGAAAGAATTGAAAGGGGGTCTCCCATTCGCAATCCCTCACCGTAACCACATAACCACGAAGCCGTGACTATAGAAGTTCGCTCGATGTCACATCTTGAGCTTGAACAGTTCACTGTTTCAATTTTGCTTCTATTTTATCGCAGTTCAGTACACCTTCTTCCTGTTTTCGTGATTGATATGTGTTCAAAGTTACAAAGTGTTCGTCCGCTTGTTGACGCCTCTGTTTGCTGTGTTCACATCTGAGTCTGTATCGTGGTGTAACGTCCGTTTGCAATAGGGACGTGTAAGGGAGGGACCTCCAGACATACGCACCTCCCGTTTGTTGTACACAAGTACCATATTTTATGGCTCTTGCGTTCCATTTTGGAAGTCTTGACTCTTGAATTTCTTTGTTGTAACGTGGTTCACATCCTTTCATTTGTTGTTTTCATTTCTGTGGGAGTTCTGTGTGGCATCTCGCCTGCTCTCACACTTCATAACATATACCTGAGACGGTAATGTATTCTTAACACAGAAGGAGAACAGGCACGTCAATAACAGGATGGAATGTTCATAATTTTGTGGAAAAAATGTGACACGTGGAAGATCTGAACTCGGATCTCCTGCTTTACAGTCCAACACCGCGATCACAAAGCTACGATTCCGTGGTTCCTGCATTTCGTTCGATGGTGAACATCTTGAGACCGTTCACTGTTCCTATTTTGCTACCATTTCCACAGTTCAGTACACCTTCTTCCTGTTTCCGTGTTCAGTTTTTGACCTACGATCCACTGGACCACTTTACCGCTACATCTGAGGGGGGGGGGGGGGGGGGGGGTTGCGATAGAGAGTTTGCCTTGTCAGAGTACCGCTTGCTGTCTTCGTCCTCAGCTGTTGTCAGATGTACTCTAATACTCATTTGTGTCAGAGTCTACATCTCTCTCCAGTACCATGGACGTTCTTCCCTAATGTCTTTACATATGTCCTGTCATCTGCCTCTTCTTCCTGCCCGTGTTTTCCATATGTCCCTTTCTTTGGCGATTCAACAGAGAACCTCTTTCCACTTAATTTTCAACATAATTCTCTAGCACAATATCTCAGACACTTCGATTCTCTTCTTTTATGGATTCACCGCAGCGCATGATTCACTGTGTTACAAACACTCCTTTTCAGATTAACGACTGTGTAGTTGTAGGCGTCTCTTGTCCAAGACTGCTCTTTTTGCCTTTGCTAGGGTGTTTTTTGTGTTATTCTTCTTTCTTTATTTTGCTTCGAAGATTTCACACTTCATCTGCTTCGTGGTCAACACTTTAATGTTAAATTTGTCACTAACTGACGTAATCCACTGATAAAGTGTTCATGTTAGTTGTCGGCACTGAACGGAAGCAACGCACCAACAAATGACACAGTGGTTACGCGTCATCAGATCACTCTGAATGACAACGATCGAAGTGGGAGACCATTTCTTAGTGGAGCGCCGAATTCGAGAGAAGTAGAGGCCCTGCAACTTTCAGTCCGGCATATCACAGTCGGGATAGCAATAAAAAAGTGAAATCAGTCATCGGACAAGTTTTCAGCATTTTGCACAAAATTTCAAGACGAAAAAAGTCATCGCCCGCTGTGTTCTGTGACTGCTCACATCCATTCAAAAAGACGACCAAATCCACGAAGCAATGAAAATGTTGCAGCTGCGTCAGGTGATTCTATATGGTTTCTTTAGTAGCCTCATCGCCACGTACGAGGTTAGTGCGCGCAGAATGCCGTGCCCGCTAGATGTGCAGACGGCGGGGCACGCATGGGGTGAGCCGTATAGTGGGAGGGGGGGGGGGGGGGGGTGTTGGTACGGTCACGCGCTGAAGGGAAGACGCCGAACGCTGGAGCGGATGTGCCTTTCTAAACTGCTAAAGCCTACGTTCTTATTTTCTGCAGATATTAAGTGGGGACCCTCCACTCCCACACTTGCATGGTGGCCATTCAAAAAGGTCTACTCTCATGTCTTCAAAAAAGAATTTCATCAAAAAAGCTTGTTGACCATTTGTAACTTTCAGAGCAGCATCATGAGTGGCAAATTTTGAGTGAGACCTGCATATTTCTCTGGCTGACGCGTTCAAATTTGCTTCTTTTGCCACAGCACAACGGAGTTTACAGTCTCACTTGACTAACATGTAATGCAGATGCAGTTGCAAAAGAATTCAGAAAAAGCGGTTTATTAAGTTTATTACATGAGGAACTGAGGAAAGGTAAGGTCAGTAGCTTATGAAAAAGAGCATTCTCGATACACAGTAAACGTGTAAAGTCTTCACTTATGTTGTTCCAAAACCCTCTTCGGATAAGTCTGTAGTCAGTGAAATAACATGGTAGATAATTGAGTTTTGCATAATAACCTTATTTACAAAATACTTTCCTTTTTGTATGGTACTATTTGCCAAAATCTCATTTTGATATCTCAAACCGTCTATGAAATATTACGAATATTGCGGATATTTCACTCTGGGTTTACTGCTCGCGTGGCGCTGCTACATCAGATCAATTTTTTCGAGATTGGTGACAGAGACCTCCAGCCAAGACTGAAGAAAAATTCCAAGTGTTACCTAAAATTCACACGCTGCAACCTATAATGTAGCACGCACCAAACGCAAAATTGTTGCGACCTCTTGTTGTCATTAAAAACTTTTTTTAGTTTCGCGCAGCGTCTTACAGGTAAATATCACAATAACTGTGACCATTAACGAAATCTGCATCTACATCCACATCCATGCTCCGTAAGCCACCTGACTGTGTGTGGCGGAGGGTACCCTGAGTACCTCTATCGGTTCTCTCTTCTATTCCAGTCTCGTATTGTTCGTCGAAAGGAGGATTGTCAGTATGCTTCTGTGTGGGCTCTAACCTCTCTGATTTTATCCTCATGGTCTCTTCGCGAGATATAGGTAGGAGGGAGCAATATACTGCTTGACTCTTCGGTGAAGGTATGTTTTCGAAACTTTAACAAAAGACCGTACCGAGCTACTGAGCGTCTCTCCTGCAGAGTCTTCCACTGGAGTTTATCTATCATCTCCGTAACGCTTTCGCGATTACTAAATGATCCTGTAACGAAGCGCACTGCTCTCCGTTGGATCTCCTCTATCTCTTCTATCAACCCTATCTGGTACGGACCCCACACTGCTGAGCAGTATTCAAGCAGTGGGCGAACAAGCGTACTGTAACCTACTTCCTTTGTTTTCGGATTGTATTTCCTTAGGATTCTTTCAATGAATCTCAGTCTGGCATCTGCTTTACCGACGATCAACTTTATATGATCATTCCATTTTAAATCACTCCTAATGCGTACTCCCAGATAATTTATGGAATTAACTGCTTCCAGATGCTGACCTGCTATTTTGTAGCTAAATGATAAGGGATCTATCTTTCTATGTATTCGCAGCACATTACACTTGTCTACATTGAGATTCAATTGCCATTCCGTGCACCATGCGTCAATTCGCTGCAGATCCTCCTGCATTTCAGTACAATTTTCCATTGTTACAGCCTCTCGATACACCACAGCATCATTTGCAAAAAGCCTCAGTGAACTTCCGATGTCATCCACCAGGTCATTTACGTATATTGTGAATAGCAACGATCCTATGACACTCCCCTGCGGCACACATGAAATCACTCTTACATAGAAAGACTTATCTCCATTGAGAATGACATGCTGCGTTCTGTTACCTAGGAACTCCTCAATCCAATAACACAATTGGTCTGATAGTTCATATGCTCTTACTTTGTACACTAAACGACCGTGGGGAACTGTATCGAACGCCCTGCGGAAGTCTTTTAACACGGCATCCACCTGTGAACCCGTGTCTACGGCCCTCCGAGTCCGTGGACGAATAGCGCGAGCTGGTTTTCACACGACCGTTTTTTTTCGAAACCCATGCTGATTCCTACAGAGTAGATTTCTAGTCTCCAGAAAAGACATTATACTCGAACATAATACGTGTTCCAAAATTCTACAACTGATCGACGTTAGAGATATAGGTCTATAGTTCTGCACATCTGTTCGACGTCCCTTCTTGAAAACGGGGATGACCTGTGCCCTTGCACATGGACATGGACATGCCATCATGAGACTGACATATAAACCTATAAGTAAAGCAAAAATGATTTTTTTTTTTTACCAAATGGTTTCCGTGAAATCGTACGAGAAAGATTGCAGAGCGTGCGCCTCGACTCTGTCGTCGGCGACAGGACGAAAGATTTCAGACACTGTCAGCCTCCCCTTCCGACAAGCGAACGAACTCGCCCACTACTTTGGACGAAAATTGGTCGCTGAACACCGCCCACCGTGTCCTGCGTGGGCTATACTGGTGTGTCGCTGTTACCCCGAGGCAATGGAGCAATGCGAGCAGTGGAGAAGTGCAGACGCGTGAACTGACAACGGCTGACAAAGGAGGAGACCCAGTCATCGTTGGACAAACTGATGCTAAGCGTTTTTTGGGACAGTCATGGTGCGGTGCTAACAGATTATTCTCGTAAATGGCGAGGATATTCAAGACTCACAGGACAGTACTTAGTGCTAAATTGCGCAAGGGGGTGTTTCTGCTGCACAACGTTGTCCCAGGCCTTTCCGCACAGGACACAGTCAAATAGGCTGCTCCTCTCGACTGTCGCGTTGTGCCTTTTCCTTTTGCTTCGGATGAAGAAACCATTGCCTGGTAGGCATTTCCAGAGTGAGGACGACGCGATTTTCGAGACGTAACTTTCCCTACACAGCCAAAATGGAGACTTCTCACCCCTTTGCCAAGTCACTCATCGTTGCGAAAAACGTGTCGTGTTGAAGGCTAAATAGGCAGAGAATGACTAACGCCTCATGTTATGGTCGTAGCTTGATTTTCTGGAAGTGGCACTCAAAAGTTATGATTTTAAATGGTCTTGATCGTCATAAAATATAGCTACAGCTTTATGATTACCGGTTTCCGTTGAGCAGCGACCTCCTTCAGCTATGCTTACTGACTAGTCTGTACAACACCGGCCGCATTAACAGCAGAAGACTAACTGATGTGCTGGTTGTGTACGCCAACAGTCATGCTTTGACCACTTTTTTTAATGTTAAAAAGTTATACTTGGTACCGATACTGTTGGGGAAACATTGTACTTAGGTACCATCTCTATAGTAAGCATGATTTGAAGATGATTGCTAGTCAACTGAAACCGGTGATCATCAAGTTATAATTATATTTTATTGTTATTAGCACTATTAAAATTTATAACAAGTAATGCAGATCGCTGTGTGTCCTTCCTCCGATTGTGTCAGATAGTACTGATTATTAAGACTTTATGACCATCCACCGTCTTGTGTCACACACTGTGGGGAACACGATATCCAAATATTCGTGTAACTTTTAAGAAGAATGACTCGTAATGATACACATTGTCTGGGAGAACAAACCTGAGTGATTTAACGACACAAAAGTTGTGGGAACTGTAAAGCTGCTGTTGCGCGTAAAGAGAGTTTTTTAAGCGAAATTATTTTTGTCGAATACAGACTTGCTGTAGTATGAGATGTTTTTAACACAGATAGTGGCGGCAGACGCAGTGATATGTGGCGAGGTGGAGTCCCTTCAGTTGCTATAATATCATTCGGTAAATACAATTTTTTCCTTATATGTTTATCTACACGTAAAGTTAATACCGTGATTACACAGAATTGTTAAATTCTTATTCACTCCGTATTTTGCTAAAATATATTACTCAATGTATAGTTTTAATACCACTAGTGATAACAATTAATTAGTATATTTTTCGATAGTTTACTTAGAGCTATATCAAACACATGATCTTCAAAATACGACCCCAGTGATAATCATTTGATAATATGTATTGAATATTTCGTCGGTTGTTGGAGGAACATAGACGTAATAATAACTTTACTACAAAGTGTTAATGTTTCACAATAATATTTATTAGTTCGTTATGAACTGGCATTCGGCTTCTTAGGTCGTCGTCGGATACCTTAATGCTAAACACGTAGTCCATACAATTTTAGCGAGAATTCAGAACTGTACAGAGTCAAGTACTGCTGTTAATTTTATGTCATTTGTTGTGATGTGAATTACAGGATATGCAGTATTGTTCTGTTTCACGTCATGATCCTCGAGTAATATGTCCCG